>NC_036871.1:35901769-35907300 GCF_002910315.2 Salvelinus sp. IW2-2015 | reverse complement strand
GAATCAGAGCTGCATGGCTGTGGCAGTGAGATGACGGTATGTCACATTTGTTGTTTAACTTCCTGAAGAATGTTGTCATTATTATCTGATGCATGATTTGTGATCCTGTTCCTAGATGACTGAGGATGTGCTGATCTACACCTTCACTCTTGTCTATGAGCAAAAACCTCTTGCTAACATTTCTATATTGAAGACCAGTAAAGCTATGGTTYATATTGAGTGCCACTACTTGAGGTAACTATTGTTGCATTCTTCACTTTGACAACACCTATAAGGTTTGAGTAATGGTATATTTTGTGTTCATAGGATTCATGATGTGAGCAGCAATGCCCTGAAGTATGCTGTAGAACCTAGCAAACCTGTGGGCCAAGAACCTAGCCAGGTTGTTATAAAGCCTGTGGGCCGGGAACCTAGCGAGCATGTGGTAGAGCCTGTMGSCCGGGAACCCAGCGAGCAGCTTGTGGGCCGGGATCTGGTTGGAAAGACTGTTGGACAGGAACCTAGCGAGCCTGTTGGTGGGCCTTTGGGCCAMGAAGCTGTTGGAGAGCAGCCTGTGGGACGGGAACCTAGTGAGCAGCCTGTGGGKCAGGAACCTAGTGAGCAGCCTGTGGGCCAGGATCCGGTTGGAAAGACTGTTGGACAGGAACCTAGTGAGCTTTTTGGRGGGCTTTTGGGTCTAGAAACTAGCGTGCCTGTTGGCGAGCCTGTGGGCCAGGAACCTAGCGTCCCTGTTGGCGAGCCGATTCTGGGCCACAAAGCTGGAGAGCCGCCTGTGGGCCACGAAGCTGGAGAGCTGCCTGTGGGCCACGAACCAAGTGAGGTTTTGGGTAATGAACTTAGCGAGCATGTTGGTGAGCCTGTGGCCCAGGAACCTGTTGGAGAGCAGACTGTTGGCAAGCCTTTGGGTCAGGAGCCTAGCGAGCCTTTGGGCCAAGAACTTAGTGAGCATGTTGGAGAGCCTTTGGGCCAGGAACCTAGCGAGCAGCCTGTGGGCCAGGAACCTAGCCAGACTATGYYCCAAGAGCCTGTGGGCCATGAACCTGGAGAGCAGCCTGTGGGCCATGACCCTGTGGGCCAAGAACCTAGTGAGCCTGTGGGCCAGCACCCTGTTGGAGAGCAGCCGGTTGGACAGGAACTTAGCCAGCAGCCTGTTGGCGATCTTCGCGCGCATGAATCCAGACACTTAAAAGGTGTAGTTTCACAAAAAAAATCAGTCAATTGACAAATCATCTCCTGAGAATTAATTGATCGTGTACCCCTAAGGGGAACTAAATAACCAGAAATTAGTAGGCAATGTTACAAAACCTGAAAATGTTACTCATAAATGCTCGGAAGAAATGATCAGTACAACATTCTGAATTACATTCCAAATAAATCCAGTCCAAAGATGTGAATTGTAATGTAATAGGTTATTCCCTCAAAACAGGTTTAAAAAAAGCAACATCTTAATATACTCTTGAGGACCATGATAAGGCCCATGTAGCTTCAACCTTCCCTGCACATCTGCAGAGAGTAGAGGAACATATGATAGATTTAAAAAAACATAAATAGCTCTTGCCTTTGATTACACTTATCCGGAATCACTTCCAGATCTCTAGCCTTCTATGCAACACACTGAAGTCACAGCAGCCACAAAACATTCAGCCCCACCTGCAAGCCTCCAGCTAAATATGAAGTCGTTTATTATACAGCCCAGTCAGAAATAAGTATACCCACCAACTCATTTATACATACCCATCTGTTGAAAAGACAGCCTTTCTCCAAGCCCATCTAAATGGAACAAGAAAAGGCTCAGGTTCTTTCCAGATGACATTATGTAATCTGTTTGGGAATCATTCGGTTTGAAACCTAAGACTCCAGCTGAAAAACTGATCTTGGTCATCCTGGGATCTGACAGGAAAAACTGAGCTGGAATCGTCAACTTGGCACAACCATACCACCCGGAGGGAGACCATAGCCTCAACATTAGACTGCAAGGCTTACATTCAAGACTAGAAATTTAAGTAATATAAAAAAAGTAAGAGTCCAAAACTGACAAACTAAACTCTCACCATCTGCACTCAATAAGAAAAAGAATAGCTCTAGGACAGTGTGAACATCACGCCAAACGTGCCCCGACTATCATCCAGATCCCCACAAAAACACGTAGTTTACGGGAACTATTAACCTTTCTAGCTCATTGTACTTTAACCCCAATACCTGAACCCGCTTCCAGTTATATGTCACCTAACCTCCGGAAATGGTGTCAAGCGCGTGCAATCAAACACGCGAACAGCAGCTTGGAAAGCACGCCATCTAAACCATGTCATGGGTTTACACCAAAGGGAAGAGGCTTCCAGTCAGGATTATGCCACCTTTACCTATCACTTAAACCTCAGGCAGAGAGAGTTTGAAAAAGGGTCCTCCTAAACCACCATAAGTTGGAGAGCTTGTATGTCCGATCCAGCCCCGGCTTAGTATTTCTGCTCACATCGTGATCCTAGAAACCAACATGAAATTAGGAATACGGGCCTCACCGAATGAATAATTAAGTGTCAAAGGTGGAAAACGCAACACAGTAGTATTCTCCTATTAGTAATATGTGGCTACTCAATACAACCATACTGCCACTGTCTTCAAAGTAATATACCAGTGTTGAAAGCAACAGGTTTTGCTCAATAACAAGATTAAGGTATGAATCAGCACATCCTCTAGTTCAGTCTTAGTGACAGGATCACCAAATGATTCCCTAGCACAAAATTAATGATTCACAGCAGGAAGAATAACAACAACAAATACATATCCGTCAGCTCACTAGGCCCACATCCATGCCACTCTGATCAAAGTTATGAGCAACATAAAAGAACTTCAGCAGTCCTCCTCAGTGCAGCACAACCTCCCTAGAGTGAGAAAAACGAGCTCTGACTAGGTAAATATAGCGCCAATCCCCAGCAGTCCTGGTAAATCACTAACTCTCACACGACCACACACCTCCCCACACTGAGCCAAGACATCCCACTTTGGCAGCCAAGCTCTGCTTTCAACCGCTCAGACACAAGTAAATCTAGGCAATATGTGCAAATCAAGCAAACCCTTGCACCAACAATAAATAGGATACGCCATTCAAAAGGTGTTCTCAACGCTGCTGACAAGAAGCTCTCAGGGTCTTCATCCTTGGCTTATTTTCCGAAACCAAAGGCCACTACGCCAACAGTTCCTGGCCCACAGAGCTCCCTAGTGCTGGCGACCACAAAATGCTCTAGGCCCAAAACAAAGCCGCTCCTAGAATATCCTGCCCACAGCTGCTCCCAAACTGGTCCGGCACAGCCCATAGTTCTTGTCCCAACAGGTCACCAACATGCTCTCGCTAACCGAATATTACCCAAAATCTAAAAACACTTCCTGCTCTCACAGGACTGTCTCGCCAAAAGCCCGTAAATGCCCGGCCACAGCCTGCTCGCCAACAGTCCTGGCCACAGCCTGCTCTCCAACAGCCGTCCAAACCATCCACAGACTGCTCACTATGTGTTCCTGCCCACAGGGTCTGCCTCACTAGCCCGTCCTGGCCCACATGCTCTTCCCACAGGCTGCTAGATCCTCCACAGCTGCTCTCCTAACAGGTTCCTGGCCCTACAGCTGCTCACAGGTCCCTGGCCCCCACAGGCTCTTGGCCCACAGGCTGCCTAGGTTCCTGGCCAACAGGCTCTCTCCAAAACAGGGTCCTGCCCACAGGTCTGCTTCACTTGGTTTCGTGGCCCAACAGCTCTTGGCCCACAGGCTTCAGGTTCTCCACAGGCTCATCTAGGTTCTCCGCCCACAGGTCATGCCCACAGGCTGCTCTCCAGGATCACACCCAAAGCTCTCCAGGATCTTGACCACAGGTCCGCCACTAGAAGATCCCTGGCCCCACAGGCTCTCTCCCCAACCGTTCCTGAACCACAGCTCTCTCTCAGCCGTGCCCCACAGGCTGCTCTCCAGCTTCGTTGCCCACAGCTGCTCAACGAACGCTGACCTCCACAGGCACGCTAGGTTCCTGGCCCACAGGCTCGCCAGTTCCTGCCCACAGCTCGCCAACCAAGCTCGCTAGTCTCTAGACCCAAAGAAACCCACCAAAAAATCTCACTATTTCCGATCCAAACAATCCTTTTCCAACCGTCCCTGGGCTCTCACAGGACCTGCTCAACCTAGGTTTCCTGGCCACAGCCTGCTCACAACTAGTGATCCCAGCCCACAGGCGCTCACTAGTTCCCAGCCCACAGCTGCTTCTCCAACAGCTTCAGCCCAAAGCGCCCACCAACCAGGCTCCCTAGGTTCCTGTCCAACAGTCTTTCCAACCGGATCCCACCCACAGCTGGCTCGCTGGGTTCCCGGCCCAACAGGGGTCTACCAACATGCTCGCTAAGTTATACCAAAATCTCACTTGTTCCTGCCCACAGCGCTGCTCGCCAACAGTCCGGGCCACAGGCTACCCGCCAACATCTCCTGGTCCCAAGCAGCTGCTCACTTACGTTCCTCTGCCCACAGGCTGCTCACTAGGTTCCTGGGCCCACAGCTGGCTAAGGTTCCTGGCCCACAGCTCTCTCCAGCCTACCACAGCCTCGTAACTGTTCCTGCCCACAGGCCTCTCCCAACAGTTCCTGCGCCACAGTCTGCTCTCCACATTCCGGCCACGCTGCTCTCCATCAGGCCTGCCAGGCTGCTCCACAGTTCTGCAGTACCGTCGGCCCCCAGGTGCACGGTCGGCCCCCGGCTCTGGCCAGTCTAAGGTTCTGGCAACGCTGCCCAACAGGCTGCCCAACGTCTACCAAATTCAGGTTCCTGGCCCACAGGCCTTGCCTCATCTCAGGTTCCGTGCCCACAGGCTTGCTCAGGTCCTGCCACAGGCTTCTTCCCAACATACTGCGCTAGCTAGTTCGACCCAAAACTGCCTTGGTCCGACAACAGTTGCTCACTAGACGTCTCCCACACCCAGGACTCATGGCCCCACAGGTGACTCCTCCGATCTTTCACCCACCCACGGCTCGCGCTAGGATCCTGGCCCACAGGCTGCTCTCCAACCGGTTCCTGCGCCACAGCTCACTAAAGTCTGCTTTGCCAACCCAAACGCTCACCAACATGCTCGCTAGCATTACCCAAAAATCTCAACTACGTTCCAGGCCATAATCAGGCTCAACTCGCTCAACAGTAACATGGGACCACAGGCCTGGCTCAGACAACAGGTCAAAGCCACAGGCTCTCGCCAACACGCCAGTGCTAATCCTGGGCCCACAGTCTGCTCACTAGTTCCTGGCCCACAGTCTGGCTGACGTGTTCCTGCCCACAGTCCAGATATCTGGCTAGTTCCTGGCCCACAGAACTGCTGCCAAAAGAGAGCAGTTCCTGCCCACAGGCTCTGGCCCACGGGGGCTGCGTAGGAATCCTCCCACAGGCTGCTCGGCGTATCAGTCCAGCCCAACACAGGATTTCCAACTATATCTCCTAAGCTCATTACCCAAAATGCCCCCTACTGCCTCCTACCCACCCCCACGCGTAGTTTTCCGAACTCCGAAGTT
>NC_036871.1:35877343-35901669 GCF_002910315.2 Salvelinus sp. IW2-2015 | reverse complement strand
TCGCTCAGTGTGGGGAGAGTGTGGTCCGTGTTGCAGGTAACCAGGACCTGCTGGGGATTGGCCGCTAAATCCAGCCAGAGCGTATACTCTAGGAGGTTGTGGCTGCCACTGAGGAGGATGCTGAAGCTCATGTGCTCATCTTTGAATCAGAGCTGCATGGATGTGGCAGTGAGCTGACGGTATTGTCACATTTGTTGTGGTAACTTCCTGACTGTGAATCATTATTCTTGTGCTACATCATTTGTGATCCGTTCCTAGATGACTGAGGATGTGCTGACTACACCTTCACTCTGGTCTATTGAGCCAAAAGCCTGTTGCTCCACTGATATTGAAACCAGTGCAGCTCTGGTTGATATTGAGTGGCACTAACTTGAGGTAACTATTGTTGCGTTCTCCACTTTGACAACCCATATCATTCTGAGGCCCGTATTCCATGTTTGTTTCTAGGAACCCGATGTGAGCAGCAAATACCTGAAGCCGACCTGGATCCCCTACAACTTCCAACATGGTGGCAGAGGAACTCCTCTCTTCGTCTGAGGTTAATGACTAGTAGGTAACCGACGGAACCTCTTCCTTTTGTAAACCCCCACTGACATGCCACTCGTTACTTTCCAGCTGACTGCCGTTTGAAGGCCTCCAACCATTACCGTCAGGGTGACATCTATCACACTGGAAGCCTCGGTCATGCCTGTACACCACGTTCCCTCGTGTCTTTGTGCGCCGCTGTGTCGCCACCTTGGCGCTGATGTTCACACTGTCCCTAATATTCTTTCATTGAGGACCATGGGTGAGTTTAGTTGTCAGTTTGACTCCTCCTTATATTACCTTAAATGTAACCCCCTGAAGTCTAATGTTGACCCTTGTGCTCCTCAGGTGTCCTGGTTGATGCAATTTGACGCGGTCCAGCTCCAGTTCCTGTCCAGATCCCAGGATGACAAGATCCAGTTTCAGCTGGAGTCCTTCAGGTTCAAACACAGAATGATTCCCAACAGTCTATATAACATGTCATCTAGAAAGACTGCAGCCTCGTCCCATTGATGCTGAGAACAAGGCCTGCCCTTTCACAGATGGGTATGTATAAACTGAGTTGTGGGTATTTACCTTTATGACATGCTGTATATAAACTAACCTTCATATTTAGCTGGAAGGCTGCAGGTGGGGATGACCATGTTTGTGGCTCTTGTGACTCCAGCTGTGTTGCAAGCAAGGCTAGAGATCTGGTACAGGTGTTCAGGTAAGTGTCATCAAAAGCCCAGCTTTATCAGTTTTTAAAATCCTATCACTGTTCTCTACTCTCCTCAGATGTGCAGAGGAAGGTGAGCTACCATGGCCCTATCATGGTCAAAGAGTAATAATACAAGAATGTTGCCTTTTTAAACCTGTTTTGAGGACGAATAACCTATTACATACAAAGTTCACATTCTGACTGGATTTAATTTGGAATGTAAAATTCAGGAATGTGTAGCTGATACTTTCATTCCACGAACACTTTCATGAGCTACATTTTTCAGGTTGTAACATTGCTACTGAATTGTTCCTTGGGCCCCATCAATTCCAGGAGTGATTTGTCAATTGACTAGATTTTTTTGAAAATAAACATTGTAATGTGTCTGGATTCATGCGTCGCTTGACTTGAGTGATGTTTGTGCAGGGCAGTCATGTCAGTTTAGGGCAGGAGGCATTGTTAAACTGGCCCTCAAGACATTGCAGCTGTAACAGACAGATCATGGAGTGGACACGAGGCATGATGCGTAGTGCTGAGAAAAGCCTGTGTGCATCAATATAAGTCACAATCGTTGAGTCTAGTGTAAAATGTAACTACGGCCTATGCATTTTCATGAGGTCTGTCAACAATTGTCTTCAAGCGCTGGATGACTTTCTGAGCTAAGGTTGTTACTGGTAGCTCAGCTAAAAATGTGGCATACCGTACGGACCTGAATTTAAAAGTGCAGTGAAGCTGCTCAACGTTTACATTACTTTCTAGTCATTTAACAGACGCTCATCCAGAGCGACCCCAGGAGCAGTCGGCGGATCAAGGCAGACCTTTTCACCCAACTCGGGCCAACCAATAGCTTTCCATCCACCTTGTTAGTAGGAAATTATTGTGCATTGGGGAAAAATAAGCTAGATAACTGACAGTCAGTTATCAAGAACCAAAGTGCAACTTCATCTGAAGAAAATGTGTCAAATTTACACACTGCACTTTGTAGTGTATGACCAATTACTTTGGCAAGAAGTTGGAGTTGGTTTTCACTTCTCAATTTGAAGTACCTTCGCCTTAGAATTCAGGAGGTTGACAACACCCCTCATTGAATATTCAAAGCAAGTTCAAATAAYGGTATGTATCCATCAATCCAAYAAGAGGAATAGGTGAAGCTTGTCCGCTCCCAGTTGTGAATTTGTTAGCAACGATCCRCTTTGTTAGGGCGGAGACAAGACCATCTCATTACATATCTCTGGCAGTGGTGTGAAGTACTTCAGTTGTTTTTGTTGGAGTATCTGTACTTTGTATTTACTATTTATATTTTTCACTACTTTTACTTCACTACATTCCTAAAGAAAATMATGTACTTTTTACTCCATAWAWTTTCCCTGACACCCAAAAGTACRAGTTAGAATTTGAATGCTTAGCAGTAAAGGAACAAGGTCCAATTCACTCACTTATCAAGAGAAGGTCCCTTGTCTTCCCTACTGCCTCGGAWCTGGTGGACCCACTTAACAAATGCTTCCTTCATAAATTATGTCTGAGTGTTGGAGTGTGCCCATGGCACAATTTCAWTATTCCTTTTGACAGCCATCTGTTTTGCTAAAGATGAGGAATTTGATGTGTAGCTTTTACATTGTACTTTRACTCAAGTATGACAATTGAGTACTTTTCCACTTATGTACATTTAAATCTGATACTGTCACTCGTATTTTACTGGGTTTCTTTTACTCGAGGCATTTTATATTAAGGTATCTTTTACTTTGACTGAAGTATGACAATGTAGTACTTTTTCCACCTCTGATCTCTGGTAATAGAAAGTTGTAKYCACAAAATGGCACTGAAACACTTTGCCACTAGCCAGTGACTTYATARGTTTATTTAGCTAACGTGGCCMGCCTGCCCTGGGACTGAACACCTCCCTCTGCAACTGGATCCTGGACTTCTTGATGGGTTGCCCCCAGGTGGTGAGGGTAGGCAACACATCCGCCACGCTGACCGTCAACACGGGGGCACCTCAAGGGTGCGTGCTTAGTCCACTCCTGCATGACCCAACACCCATTAATTTTTGCCGACGGTGGTAGGCCTGATCACCAACGATGACACAGCCTAGCAGTGTGGTGCCAGGACAACCTCTCCCTAAAACAATGGATCTGATTGTGGACTACGAAAGGGAAGCATGAGACATGCCCCCATTCACATTGACAGGGCTGTAGTGGATGGGGTCCAAACACAACAAGTTGTGAAGAACACACAACAATGCCTCTAACCCCAAGATTTGGCATAGGCCCTAGATACTCAAAAAGTTCTACAGCTGAACCATTGAGAGCATCTGGACTGGCTGCATACAGCTTGGTATGGAAACTGATTGGCATCTTGATCGCAAGTTGCTACAGAGGGTAATGCGTATGGCCTAGTACATCACTCCCTGCCATCCAGGACCTCTATACTAGCGGTGTCAAAGGCCAAAAAATTGTCAGACTACAGCCACCCAAGCCACAGACTGCGTTCTCTGTTTCCGCATGACAAGCGGTACCAGTGCACAAGCTGGCACCAACAGGACCCGAACAGCTTCTACCTCCAAGCCATAAGACTTCTTAACAAGCTAATGGCTACACATACTATTGTACTTGCATTGACCCTTTTTTGTACTAACCCATTGCACTGACTCCATGCCGGGGATCATCAGCTAGATTCAGCCGCGGCCAATTGTTTTGTTGAGTGCATGATTGGGGGGCCAGAACATAATACAAAATCATTTGTAGACTGCAAATTGACCTCAAGAAGCCCAAACAGATATGTTTGACTAAACATAATCATTTCAAACCTTGCATTTCAAACCGGTCACATGTCTCTATGTGTGGGAATATCTTAAATTAAAATCACTTGGAGCTTATTTCCTGGTGTTTATAGTCTTTCATGTTTTGCTCAAAAACTTGGGAGGGCAAATAAGACCATCCTCGAGTCAAATTCAGTCCACGGGCTGCCAGTTGGGAAACCCTGCTCTATGTGCACACACTCACACATACTTTCAGTAACACCCCAACACACACACACAAACACGCCCACACACACATATCATGCACACACATGCATACTGATGCTACATACACACACTGCTGCTCCTGTCTATTATTTATACTGTTGCCTAGTTACTTTAGCTCTATGTACAACACATAGCAAATCAAAGTTTTTTTGTCACGTGCGCTGAATACAACCGTGTAGACCTTACAGTGAAATGCTTACTTACAGGCTCTAACCAATAGTGCAAAAAAGGTATTAGGTGAACAATAGGTAGGTAAAGAAATAAAACAACAGTAAAAAGACAGGCTATATACACTAGCGAGGCTATAAAAGTTTTGAGGCTACATACAGACACCGGTTAGTCAGGCTTATTGAGGTAGTWTGTACATGAATGTATAGTTAAAGTGACTATGCATATATGATAAACAGAGAGTAGCAGCAGCGTAAAAAGAGGGGTTGGGGGGGGCACACAATGCAAATAGTCCGGGTAGTCATTTGARTACCRTGTACCCCTGCACATRGACTCMGTACTGGTACTCCCTGTAGGTAGCCATGTTATTTTTACTCATTATTTTTTATTTGTTATTCACTGTGTACTTATTCCTTGTGTCACTATTTCACATTTGTTTATGTTATCTTTAACTCTTCATTGCTGGAAATGGACCCGTAAGTAAGAGTTTCACTGTTAGTTGTCTACGAAGCATGTGACACATACAATCAGATTTCTTTTTATTTGCTCAATGTGCCTGCTAGCTGTTAGCAAGCTTCATTGACAAACACAGAGATGGAACTTAGCTAGCTAGTGATTTTGGGCACTGATAAACTGTATGTACTTTATTTCTGATAGTTTGACAGCTTGCTGATGAAGTTGTAGACATGTTCTCAGAAATCTGTCCTGCACTGCAGCAGCTGACTGGAATCTGTCTCGCAGTGCACTACTAGTTTTCAGCACATTTTGTACTTGAGAAAAAACTGCACCAAACACCTTAGTCACACAATTTTACATCTAGCTAAGACTTCCTTGGTAAAAACATCCAAATTACAGATTTTCTTGATTCATCAGATTAATCAGACAATTTTGAGGGTGACACACATTTTTTATTAACCACCAACTAACCCTATACGTCATTAAAACCCAACACCTTAATCCATACTTGAACCCTATCTATCTTACCCCAGGCCAACGACTGAGAGGACGGGACACTACTGTTACATCACCTCTTCCTTCCTAATCTGACCTTTGAATATTGGCTACCGACCTTTCTTTGGAGAGCATATAATGCCGGCCCATGGGCTCAGATTCCCATCTCTACTGCCACACATCTATCACAAGTCTCTGATCTAACATTTAGCCTCACCTCTACCCCGTTGAACATTAATATGAATTATATCTTGTTTTAAAGCTCTTTAGCTAACTGCTCTACAATTTCATTCCCTTCCACAGCGAATAGGCTGGGATCCAGTAGAACCTCACTACTAGCCCTTTTTCTTTTTATAACGCCTGGAATAAAAGAAAAAAGGCTACCTATAATTAAATTGTAAAAATATTTAGCTTCTATGTGGTAAATGGCATGTATGATATAGATGTGTATAGGCTACTCTCCATATGAACATTCTCTTTGTGCCAGACTGGGTTCAAATGACTTCGTTTATTTTTTTCTTCTGTATATATATTTATCTATATATGTTATGTATGTATGTACAGTTGAAGTCGGAAGTTTACATACACCTTAGCCAAAACACATTTAAACTCAGGTTTTTCACAATTCCGACATTTTAACCTAGTAAAAGTCCCTGTCTCAGTTAGGATTACCACTTTATTTTAAGAATGTGAAATGTCAGACTAATAAATGAGAGAATGATTTATTTCATCATTTATTTCTTCCATCACATTCCCAGTGGCAGAAGTTTACATACACTCAATACTATTTTGTAGCATTGCCTTGAAAATGTTTAACTTGGGTCAACATTTTGGGTAGCCTTCCACAAGCTTCCCACAATAAGCTGGGTGAATTTTGGACCATTCCTCTTGACAGAGCTGGTGTAACTGAGTCAGGTTTGTAGATCTCCTTGCTCACACACGCTTTTCAGTTCTGCCCACAAATTTTCTATAGGATTGAGGTCAGGGGTTTGGTGATGGCCACTCCAATACCTTGACTTTGTTGTCCTTAAGCCTTTCCCCACAACTTGGAAGTAGCTTGGGGTCATTGTCCATTGGAAGACCCATTTGCGACCAACTTTAAACTTCGTAACTGATGTCTTAAGATGTTGCTTCAATATATCCACATAATTTCCCTCCCTCGTGATGCCATCTTATTTTGTGAAGTGCACCAGTCCCTCCTGCAGCAAAGCACCCCACAACATGATGCTGCCACCCCCGTGCTTCATGGTTTGGATGGTGTTCTTCGGCTTGCAAGCCTCCCCCTTGTTCCTCCGAAAACACAACGATGGTCATTATGGCCAAACAGTTCTCTTTTTGGTTTCATCAGACCAGAGGACATTTCTCCAAAAAGTAGCAATCTTTTCCCCATGTGCAGTTGCGAACCGTAGTCTGGCTTTTTTATGGCGGACTCGTTTTACTTGTGGATATAGATGCTTTTGTACCTGTTTCCTCCAGCATCTTCACAATGTCCTTTGCTGTTGTTCTGGGATTGATTTGCACTTTTTGCACCCAGAGTACATTCATCTCTAGGAGACAGAACGCCTCTCCTCCTGACGGTATAATGGCTGCGTGGTCCCATGGTGTTTATACTTGCAAACTACTATTTGTACAGATGAATATGGTACCTTCATGCGTTTAGAAATTGCTCCCAAGGACAAACCAGACTTGTGGATGTCTACAATTATTTTTCTTGAGCTTGGCTGATTTCTTTCTTTTTCCCCATGATGTCAAGCAAAGAGGCACTGGGTTTGAAGGTAGGCCTTGAAATAGACCCACAGTTACACCTTCAATTGACTCAAATTATGTCAAATCAAAATCAAATCAATATGTTATTTGTCACATACACATGGTTAGCAGATGTTACATGCGAGTGTAGCGAAGCTTGGCTTCAGTTCCGATCAATGCAGTAATATCCAACTGAGTAATCTAACCTAACAAATTTCACAAGAAATTACCTTATACACACAAGTGTAAAGGAATTAATAAGAATATTGTACATAAAAAAATTATATGAATGAGTGATGGTATAGAACGGCATAGGCAAGATGCAGTGGATGGTTATAGAGTACAGTTGTACATATTGAGATGAGTAATGTGTGGTATGTAAACATACAAAAGTGGCATGTTTAAAGTGGCTAGTGATACATTACATCAAGATGGTAGATGCAGTAGATGGTATAGAGTACAGTATATACACAGTGGGGCACAAACAAGTATTTAGTCAGCCACAATTGTTGCAAGTTCCCCACTTAAAAGATGAGAGAGGCCTGTCAATTCAGGCATAGGTACACTTCAAACTATTGACAGACAAAATCCAAAAATCACATTGTAGGATTTTTTTATGAATTTATTGCAAATTAGTGGAAAATAATTATTTGGTCACCTACAAACAAGCAAGATTCTGGCTCTCACAGACCTGTAACTTCTTCTTTTAAGAGGCTCCTTTGTCCTCCACTCGTTACCTGTATTAATGGCACTGTTTGAACTTGTATCAGTTATAAAAGACACCTGTCCACAACCTCAAAACAGTCACCACTCCAAACTCCACTATGGCAAGACCAAAGAGCTGTCAAAAAACACCAGAAACAAAATTTGTAACCTGCACCAGCTGGGAAGACGATCTGCTAATAGGTAAGCACATTGGGTTTGAAGAAATTCAACTGAATGGACAATTATTAGGAATGAAAGACAGTACAAGCAACCACTGATAAATCTCCCTCGATCTGGAGCTCCACGCAATCTCACCCCTGTGGTCAAAATGATCACAAGAACGTGAAGCAAAAATCCCAGAACCACACGGGACTAGTGAATGACCTGCAGAAGAGTGGACCAAAGTAACAAGCCTACCATCAGTAACACACTACGCCGCCAGGACTCAAATCCTGCAGTGCCAGAGCGTGTCCCCCTGCTTAAGCCAGTACATGTCCAGGCCCGTTTGAAAGTTTGCTAGAAGAGCATGTTGGATATCCAGAAGAAGAGTGGAAGAATGTCATATGGTCAGATGAAACCAAAATATTATTACTTTTGGTAAAAACCTCAACTCGTCGTTTGAGGGACAAAGAAAAATGGGTGAGTTGCAGCCAAAGAACACCAACTACGTGCGAAAGCATTGGGGGTGGAAACATCATGCTTTGGGGCTGTTTTTCTGCAAGGGACCAGGACGACTGATCCGTGGTAAAGGAAAGAATGAATGGGGCCATGTATCGATGTATCGTGGTTGGTCTTCAGCATGACAATGATCCCAAACACACCGCCCGGCAACGAAGGGAGTGGTCGTAAGAAAGCATTTCAAGTCCTGGAGTGGCCTAGCCAGTCTCCAGATTCTCAACCCCATAGAAATCTTTGGAGAGTTGAAGTCCGTGTTGCCCAGCAACAGCCCCAAAACATCACTGCTTCGTAGAGGAGTCTGCATGAGGAATGGGGCCAAATACCAGCAACAGTGTGTTGAAACCGTGTGAAGACTTACAGTGAAAACGTTTGACCTCTTCATTGCCAACAAAGGTTATAACAAAGTATTGAGATAAACTTTTGGTTATGACCAAATACTATTTTCCACCATAATTTGCAAATAAATTCATAAAAAATTCCTACAATGTGATTTTCTGGATTTTTTTTCTCATTTTGTCTGTCATAGTTGAAGTGTACCTATGATGAAAATGACAGGCCTCTCTCATCTTTTTAAGTGGGAGAACTTGCACAATTTGGCTGACTAAATACTTTTTTGCCCCACTGTACATATGAGTAATGTAGGGTATGTAAACATTATATGAAGTGGCATTGTTTAAAGTGGCTCGTGATACATTACATCAAGATGGAAAGATGCAGTGGGCCTCCCGGTGGCGCAGTGGTCTAGGGCACTGCATCGCAGCGCTAGCTGTGCCACCAGAGACTCTGGGTTCGTGCCCAGGCTCTGTCGCAGCCGGCCGCGACCGGGAGGTCCGTGGGGTGCGCGCAATTGGCTAGCGTCGTCCGGGTTAGGGAGGTGTGGCGGTAGGGATATCCTTGTCTCATCGCACACCAGTGAGTTCTGTGGCGGGCCGGGCGCAGTGCGCGCAAACCAAGGTAGCCAGGTGCACGGTGTTCCTCCGACAGAATTGGTGGGCTGGCTTCCGTTGGAGGCGCGCTGTTTAAGAAGCAGTGCGGCTTGGTTGGTTGTGTTCGGAGGACGCATAGCTTTCGACCTTCGTCTCTCCCGAGCCCGTACGGGAGTTGTAGTGATGAGACAAGATAGTAATTACTAACAATTGGATACCATGAAATTGGGGAGAAAAGGGGGTCAAATTTAAAAAATATATTTAAAAAAAATAAAAGATGGAAAGACGCAGTAGATGGTATAGAGTACAGTATATGAGATGATATTGAGATTGAGTAATGTAGGGTATGTAAACATATATGAAGGTGGCTGGTGCTACATTTATTACATCAATTTTTCCAGTGGCTGGAGTTGAGTCAGTATGTTGGCAGCAGCCACTCAATGTTAGTTATGGCTGTTTAACAGTCTGATGGCCTTGAGATAGAAACTGTTTTTTCAGTCTCTCGGTCCCTGCTTTGATGCACCTGTACTGACCTCGCCTTCTGGATGATAGCGGGGTGAAAAGCAGTGGCTCGGGTGGTTGTTGTCCTTTGATGATCTTTTGGCCTTTCTGTGACATTGGGTGTGTAGGTGTCCTGGAGGGCAGGTAGTTTGCCCCCGGTGATGCGTTGTGCAGACCTCACTACCCTCTGGAGAGCCTTACGGTTATGGGCGAGCAGTTGCCGTACCAGCGGTGATACAGCCCGACAGGATGCTCTCGATTGTGCATCTGTAAAAGTTTGTGTTTTTGGTGACAAGCCGAAATTCTTCAGCCTCCTGAGGTTGAAGAGGCGCTGCTGTGCCTTCTTCACCACGCTGTCTGTGTGATTGGACCATTTCAGTTTGTCCGTGATGTGTACGCCGAGGAACTTAAAACTTTCTACCCTCTCCACTATTGTCCCGTCGATGTGGATAGGGGGTGCTTCTTCTGCTGTTTCCTGACGTCCACGATCATCTCCTTTGTTTTGTTGACGTTGAGTGTGAGGTTATTTTCCTGGCACCACACTCCGAGGGCCCTCACCTCCTCCCTGTAGAGCCGTCTCGTCGTGTTGGTCAAGCCTACCACTGTAGTGTTGTCTGCAAAACTTGATGATTGCGTTGGAGGCATGCATGGCCACGCAGTCGTGGGTGAATGAGGAGTACAGGAGAGGGCTGAGCTATAGAGGTACTATTGGTGTTAAATGCTGAGCTGTAGTCGATGAACAGCATTCTCACATAGGTATTCCTCTGTCCAGATGGGTAAGGGCAGTGTGCAGTGTGATTGCGATTGCGTCGTCTGTGGACCTATTGGGCGGTAAGCAAATTGGAGGTGGTCATAGGGTGTCAGTAGGTGATTATATGTCCTGATTAGTCTCTCAAAGCATTTCATGATGATGGAAGTGAGTGCTACGGGGCGGTAGTCATTTAGCTCAGTTACCTTAGCTTTCTTGGGAACAGGAACAATGGTGGCCCTCTTGAAGCATGTGGGGACAGCAGACTTGGATAAGGATTGATTGAATATGTCCGTAAACACACCAGCCAGCTGGTCTGCGCATGCTCTGAGGACGCGGCTGGGGATGCCGTCTGGGCCTGCAGCCTTGCGAGGGTTGACACGTTTAAATGTTTTGCTCACGTCGGCTGCAGTGAAGGAGAGCCCGCAGGTTTTAGCAGCGGGCCGTGTCAGTGGCATTGTGTTGTCCTCAAAGCGAGCAAAGAAGTTGTTTAGTCAGTCTGGGAGCAAGACATCCTGGTCCGCGACGGGGCTGGTTTTCTTTTTATAGTCCGTGATTGACTGTAGACCCTTCCACATACCTCTCGTGTCTGAGCCGTTGAATTGCGACTCTACTCTGTCTCTATACTGACGCTTAGCTTGTTTGATTGCCTTGCGGAGGGAATAGCTACACTGTTTGTATTCGGTCATGTTTCCGGTCACCTTGCCCTGATTAAAAGCAGTGGTTCGCGCTTTCCGTTTTGCTCGAATGCTGCCATCAATCCACGGTTTCTGGTTTGGGAATGTTTTAATAGACGCTGTGGGTATGACATCGCCGATGCACTTGCAATTAGCCTATCAGAAGCTTCTAAAGCCAAGACATCATTTTCTGGAATTGTCCAAGCTGTTTAAAGGCACAGTCAACTTAGTGTATGTAAACTTCTGACCCACTTGAATTGTGATGCAGTGAATTATAAGTGAAATAATCTGTCTTTAAACAATTGTTGGAAAAATGACTTGTGTCATGCACAAAATAGATGTCCTAACTGACTTGCCAAAACTGTAGTTTGTTAACAAGAAATTTGTGGAGTGGTTGAAAAATGAGTTTTAATGACTCCAATCTAAGTGCATATAAATCCAATCAAATCACATTTATTTATAAAGCCCTTCTTACATCAGTTGATATCTCAAAGTGCTGTACAGAAACCCAGCCTAAAACCCCAAACAGCAAGCAATGCAGGTGTAGAAGCACGGTGGCTAGGAAAAACTCCCTAGAAAGGCCAGAACCTAGGACGAAACCTAGAGAGGATCCAGGCTTTGAGAGGTGGCCAGTCCTCTTCTGGCTGTGCCGGGTGGAGATCATAACAGAACATGGCCAAGATGTTCACATGTTCATATGACCAGCATGGTTAACTAATAATAATCACAGTGGTTGTCGAGGGTGCAACAGGTCAGCACCTCAGAGTAAGGCTTTTCATAGTCGATCATTCAGAGTATCTCTACCGCTCCTGCTGTCTCTAGAGAGTTGAAAACAGCAGGTCTGGGACAGGTAGCACATCCGGTGAACAGGTCAGGGATCCATAGCAGCAGGCAGAACAGTTGAAACTGGAGCAGCAGAACAGCCAGGTGGACTGGGGACAGCAACGAGTCATCAGGCCAGGTAGTCCTGAGGCATGGTCCTAGGGCTCAGGTCCTCCGAGAGAGAGAAAGAAAGAGAAAATTAGAGAGAGCATACTTAAATTCACACAGGACACCGGATAAGACAGGAGAAATACTCCAGATAACAGACTGACCCTAGCCCCACGAAATACTGGAAGCTGAGACAGGAGGGGTCGGGAGACACTGAGAACTTCCTACTTCAACTGTGTACAATGTATGTTTATTATTTTACTGCTCTAGGGATGTAATTATTATTTGGATAACCTTATTTACTAATATGTATTGATTTTGACTTGTTTTTTTCACTCTTTATGCGATGCACAATGCAGAGCACACCGGAAGAAGAATGATCATTTAATTYCCATAGTGAATTATTGTAATGTTTGTTTGTGTCAATTAATCTCATAAACATAAGGGATGGGTTTCCAATTGGCGATTTGATACGGAAATACATTTAATTCATTAATTCATTCATTCAACACGCCCTGTCTCTCAACTCTCCATAATAACATTAATACCTCCAATAGTAGGTCACTCCTATTAGATTAGCCAGATGATAAACAATTCAATATAGACAGGGAATCTGAGCGTACTATAATTCTGACAGGTTGTACGTCCTCCACCCACTGGAGGGAAACTACTAATCGCCAACAGTTCAAATGATTATACTGACAGTTCATCTGTTAGTCTTCTACATATTTGCACATCAAATTCAGGAACGTAAACACCTGCTAGCTGTGCYCCCAGTTTCTGGGTCCTTGGATCCATMTGTYAAAAGCYATAAAAATGCYTAAAAACTTCWACCAAAGTCAACCAGTTTCCCTATATCACTGACTTCTGACCAATCTTTCATTTTCTCTACCAAGGTTAGAWCAACAACAGGATCWGGGAGTAACATCCACTACAGAAAAGCATGTCTGTCCTACATAACACATTTCTATGAACACTCTCTAAAGTTGAGCCCTCCTCAATAAGCTCCAGGTGTGCGTGATTTTGTCTGCACAAAGGCAACCAATGGAAGGTAAATGACAATCAACTTCACATTCTTCAGCACCTGTATAATTAATCAGGTCTGGACAATAATCAAGCTGATTGCTGAATGGGGTGGGGCCTTTGTCAGACATTGTGGCTATAAAATGGTTTGACAGACACTGTGGAAGAATTGACAAGATTAACTCATGTCTATTTGGAGTGATGGGGTTCAGGCAAGCGTCTGCAGTGCTGCTGTTGGTGGTGACTTTTGGCTGTGTTAGTGATGCTTGGACCTCCAGAACGTTTTATCTGAGATTGGGGTTTCTGTGTGACAATGAAGTTTCAGCCCAGTTTGACTCTCAGAAGCCAGTGCAAGAGCCTGTGGGAGAGAACCCTAGTGGACAAGGACCTAGCGAGCCTGTGGGGCAGGAGCCCAGCGTCGAGCCTGTCGGACAGGAAACTAGCCAGGATGAAGACCCTGASAGCTTCCAGTCCAAGCAGACATTTGAGAACCCTCTGACTTGGCTCTATCCTACGCTTGAGAAGCATGAGCGCAATTCTACTGTGTTTGAGCGGCTAAAGCAGGTGGCAGCCAACGGTGTGGTGGCTCGGTGTGGGCAAAGTGTGGTCCGTGTGGAGGTGAAGCAGGAACTTCTGGGGATTGGCCGGCTCATCCAGCCAGAGCGTCTCACACTAGGAGGCTGTGCTGCCATTGAGGAGGATGCTGAAGCTCATGTGCTCATCTTTGAATCAGAGCTGCATGGCTGTGGCAGTGAGATGAAGGTATGTCACATTCGTTGTTTAACTTCCTGACTGTGAATCATTATTCTTGTGCTACATGATTTGTGATCCTGTTCCTAGATGACTGAGGATGTGCTGATCTACACCTTCACTCTTGTCTATGAGCCAAAACCTCTTGCTAACACTGCTATAGTGAAGACCAGTAAAGCTATGGTTGATATTGAGTGCCACTACTTGAGGTAACTATTGTTGCGTTCTTCACTTTGACAACCCATATCATTCTGAAGTTTGAGTAATGGTAAATTCTGTGCTTCTAGGAATCATGATGTGAGCAGCAATGCCCTGAAGTTTGCTGTASAACCTAGCCAGGTTGTTATAAAGCCTGTGGGCCGGGAACCTAGCGTAGAGCRTGTGGGCCGGGAACCTAGCGTAGAGCCTGTGGGCCGGGAACCTAGCGTTGAGCCTGTGGGCCAGGAACCTAGCGTAGAGCCTGTGGGCCAGGAACCTAGCGAGCAGTTTGTGGGCCGGGATCCGGTTGGAGAGACTGTTGGACAGGAACCTATACAGCCTGTTGGCGTGCCTTTGGGCTATGAAGCTGTTGGCGCGCAGCCTGTGGGCCAGGAACCTAGTGAGCAGCCTGTGGGCCAGGATCCGGTTGGAAAGAGTGTTGGACAGGAACCTAGCAAGTTTTTTGGCGGGCTTCTGGATCTAGAAACTAGCAAGCTTGTTATAAAGCCTGTGGGCCGGGAACCTAGCGTAGAGCCTGTGGGCCAGGAACCTAGCGTGCCTGTTGGCGAGCCTGTGGGCCACGAAGCTGGAGAGCAGCCTGTGGGCCACGAAGCTAGCCAGCTGCCTTTTGGTGAGCTTTTGGGTCAGGAACCTAGTGAGCATGTTGGAGAGCAGCCTGTGGGCCAAGAACCTAGTGAGCCTGTGGGCCAGCAACCTAGCCAGCCTATGGGCCAAGAGCCTGTGAGCCAAGAACCTGTTGGAGAGCAGCCTGTGGGCCAAGAACCTGTTGGAGAGCAGCCTGTGGGCCAGGAACCTAGCCAGCCTGTGGGCCAGGAGCCTGTGGGCCAAGAACCTAGTGAGCCTGTGGGCCAAGAACCTAGTGAGCCTGTGGGCCAGCAACCTGTTGGAGAGCAGCATGTGGGCCAGGGTCTTAGCCAGCAGSCTGTTGGCAAGCCTTTGGGTCAGGAACCTAGTGAGCATGTTGGCGAGCCTGTGGGCCAGGAACCTAGCGAGCAGCCTGTGGGGCAGGAACCTAGCGAGCAGCCTGTGGGCCAAGAGCCTGTGGGCCAGGAACCTGGCCGAGCAGCCTGTGGCCCAGGCACCTGTTGGAGGAGCAGCCTGTGGGCCAGGAACTTAGCCAGCAGCCTGTTGGTAGCCTTTGGGTCGGAACCTAGTGAGCCTTTGGGCCAAGAACCTAGTGAGCATGTTGGAGAGCCTGTGGGCCAGGAACCTGGAGAGCAGCCTGTGGGCCGGGAACCTAGCGAGCAGCCTGTGGGGCAGGAACCTGGAGAGCAGCCCTGTGGGCCAGGAACCTACGAGCAGCCTGTGGGGCAGGAACCTAGCGAGCAGCCTGTGGGCCAGGAACCTGGAGAGCAGCCTGTGGGCCAAGACCTTAGTGAGCCTGTGGCCCAGGCACCTGTTGGGAGCAGCCTGTGGGCCAGGACCTTAGCCAGCAGCCTGTTGGCAAGCCTTTGGACCAAGAACCTAGTGAGCATGTTGGAGAGCCTGTGGGCCAGGAACCTAGCGAGCAGTTTGTGGGCCAGGAACCTAGCGAGCAGCCTGTGGGGCAGGAACCTAGCGAGCAGCCTGTGGGCCAAAAGCCTGTGGGCCAGGAACCTGGCGAGCAGCCTGTGGGCCAGGAACCTGGAGAGCAGCGCCTGTGGGCCAAGACCTTAGTGAGCCTGTGCCCAGCACCTGTTGGAGAGCAGCCTGTGGGCCAGGAACTTAGCCAGCAGCCTGTTGGCGAGCCTTTGGGTCAGCAACCTAGCGAGCCTTTGGGCCAGGAACCTAATGAGCATGTTGGAGAGCTGGGGCCAGGAACCTAGCGAGCAGCCTGTGGGCCAGGAACCTAGCGAGCAGCCTGTGGAACAGGAACCTAGCGAGCAGCCTGTGGGCCAAGAACCAAGCGAGCAGCCTGTGGGCCAGGAACCGTTTGGAGAGCAGCCTGTGGGCCAGGATCCTAGCGGCGAAACCTGTGGGTCAAGATCTGGTGAGCCTTTGGGTGAAGATCCTGGAGAGCAGCCTGTGGGCCAGGAACATAGCGAGGATGTGGGCAGCGAACCTGTTGGAGAGCAGCCTGTGGGCCAGGAACTTAGCCAGCAGCCTGTTGGCGAGCCTTTGGGTCAGCAACCTAGCGAGCCTTTCGCCAGGAACCTAATGAGCATGTTGGAGAGCCTGGGGCCAGGAACCAAGTGAGCAGCCTGTGGGCCAGGACCTAGCGAGCAGCCTGTGGGCCAAGAACCAAGCGAACATTCTGTAGGCCAAGAACCAAGCGAGCAGCCTGTGGGCCAGGAACCGTTTGGAGAGCAGCCTGTGGGCCAGGATCCTAGCGGCGAACCTGTAGGTCAAGATCCTGGAGAGCCTTTGGGTGAAGATCCTGGAGAGCAGCCTGTGGGCCAGGAACATAGCGAGGATGTGGGCGCGAACCTGTTGGAGAGCAGCCTGTGGGCCAGGAACCTAGCGAGCAGCCTGTGGGCCAGGAACCAAGTGAGATTTTAGGTAATGAACTTAGCGAGCATGTTGGTGAACCTGTGGGCCAGGAACCTAGCGAGCAGCCGGTGGGCCAGGAACCTAGCGAGCAGCCTGTTGGCAAGCCTTTGGGTCAGCAACCTAGCGAGCCTTTGGGCCAGGAACCTAACGAGCATGTTGGAGAGCCTGTGGGCCAGGAACCAAGTGAGATTTTGGGTAATGAGCTTAGCGAGAATGTTGGAGAGCCTGTGGGCCAGGAACCTAGCGAGCAGCTATGGGCCAGGAACTAGCGAGCAGCCTGTGGGCCAAGAACCAAGCGAGCAGCCTGTGGGCCAGGAACCGTTTGGAGAGCAGCCTGTGGGCCAGGATCCTAGCGGAGAACCTGTGGGTCAAGATCCTGGAGAGCCTTTGGGTGAAGATCCTGGAGACAGCCTGTGGGCAAGGAACATAGTGAGGATGTGGGCAGCGAACCTGTTGGAGAGCAGCCTGTGGGCCAGGAACCAAGTGAGATTTTAGGTAATGAACTTAGCGAGCATGTTGGTGAACCTTTGGGCCAGGATCCTAGCGAGCAGGCTTTGGGCCAGGATCCTAGCGAGCCGCCTGTGGGCCAGGAACCTAGCGAGCCGCCTGTGGGCCAGGAACCTAGCGAGCCGCCGCCTGTGGGCCAGGAACCTAGCGAGCCGCCTGTGGGCCAGGAACAGCGAGCCGCCTGTGGGCCAGGAACCTAGCAAGCAGCCTGTTTGTAGACCCTTTGGGTCAGCAACCTAATGAGCATGTTGGAGAGCCTGTGGGACAGGAACCAAGTGAGATTTTGGGTAATGAGCTTAGCGAGCATGTTGAAGAGCCTGTGGGCCAGGAACTTAGCGAGCAGCCTGTGGGCCAGGAACCTAGCGAGCATTCTGTGGGCCAAGACCAAGCGAACATTCTGTAGGCCAAGTACCAAGCGAGCAGCCTGTGGGCCAGGAACCGTTTGGAGAGCAGCCTGTGGGCCAGGATCCTAGCGGCGAACCTGTGGGTCAAGATCCTGGAGAGCTTTGGGTGAAAATCCTGGAGAGCAGCCTGTGGGCCAGGAAATAGCGAGGATGTGGGCAGCGAACCTGTTGGAGAGCAGCCTGTGGGCCCAGGAACTTAGCCAGCAGCCTGTTGGCGCGCCTTTGGGTCAAGCAACCTAGCGAGCCTTTGGGCCAAAGAACCTAATGAGCATGTTGAGAGCCTGTGGGCCAGGAACCAAGTGAGATTTTGGGTAATGAGCTTAGCGAGCATGTTGGAGAGCCTGTGGGGCAGGAACCTAGCGAGCAGCCTGTGGGCCAGGAACCTAGCGAGCAGCCTGTGGGCCAAGAACCAAGCGAGCAGCCTGTGGGCCAAGACCAAGCGAACATTCTGTAGGCCAGGAACCTAGCGAGCAGCCTGTGGGCCAGGAACCTAGCGAGCAGCCTGTGGGCCAGGAACCTAGCGAGCAGCCTGTGGGCCAGGAACCTAGCGAGCAGCCTGTGGGCCAGGAACCTAGCGAGCAGCCTGTGGGCCAGGAACCTAGCGAGCCGCCTGTGGGCCAGGAACCTAGCGAGCCGCCTGTGGGCCAGGAACATAGCGAGGATGTGGTCAGCGAACCTGTTGGAGAGCAGCCTGTGGGCCAGGAACTTAGCCAGCAGCCTGTTGGCGCGCCTTTGGGTCAGCAACCTAGCGAGCCTTTGGCCAGGAACCTAATGAGCATGTTGGAGAGCCTGTGGGCCAGGAACCAATTGAGATTTTGGGTAATGAGCTTAGCGAGCATGTTGGAGAGCCTGTGGGCCAGGAACCTAGCGAGCAGCCTGTGGGCCAAGCGAACCTAGCGAGCAGCCTGTGGGCCAGGAACATAGCGAGCAGCCTGTGGGCCAAGAACCAAGCGAGCAGCCTGTTGTCCAGGAACCGTTTGGAGAGCAGCCTGTGGCCAGGATCCTAGCGGCGAACCTGTGGGTCAAGATCCTGGAGAGCCTTTGGTGAAGATCCTGAGAGACAGCCTGTGGGCCAGGAACATAGCGAGGATGTGGGCAGCGAACCTGTTGGAGAGCAGCCTGTGGGCCAGGAACTTAGCCAGCAGCCTGTTGGCGCGCCTTTGGGTCAGCAACCTAGCAAGCCTTTGGGCCAGGAACCTAATGAGCATGTTGGAGAGCTGTGGGCCAGGAACCAAGTGAGATTTTGGGTAATGAGCTTAGCGAGCATGTTGGAGAGCCTGTGGGCCAGGAACCTAGCGAGCAGCCTGTGGGCAGGAACCTAGCGAGCAGCCTGTGGCCAGGAACATAGCGAGCAGCCTGTGGGCCAAGAACCAAGCGAGCAGCCTGTGGGCCAAGAACCAAGCGAGCAGCCTGTGGGCCAGGAACCTAGCGAGCAGCCTGTAGGCAGGAAACCTAGCGAGCAGCCTGTGGGCCAGGAACCTAGCGAGCAGCCTGTGGGCCAGGAACCTAGCGAGGCAGCCTGTGGGCCAGGAACCTAGCGAGCAGCCTGTGGGCCAAGAACCAAGCGAACATTCTGTGGCCAGGAACCTAGCGAGCAGCCTGTGGGCCAGGAACCTAGCGAGCAGCCTGTGGGCCAGGAACCTAGCGAGCAGCCTGTGGGCCAGGAACCTAGCGAGCAGCCTGTGGGCCAAGAACCAAGCGAACATTCTGTGGGCCAGGAACTAGCGAGCAGCCTGTGGGCCAGGAACCTAGCGAGCAGCCTGTGGGCCAGGAACCTAGCGAGCAGCCTGTGGCGCAGGAACCTAGCGAGCAGCCTGTGGCCAGAACCTAGCGAGCAGCCTGTGGCCAGGAACCTAGCGAGCAGCCTGTGGGCCAGGAACCTAGCGAGCCGCCTGTTGGCGAGCCTTTGGGTCAGCAACCTAGCGAGCCTTTGGGCCAGGAACCTAATGAGCATGTTGGAGAGCCTGTGGGCCAGGAACCAAGTGAGATTTTGGGTAAAGAGCTTAGCGAACCTGTTGGAGAGCAGCCTGTGGGCCAGGAACCTGTTGGGAGCAGCCTGTGGGCCAGGAACCTAGCGAGCAGCCTGTGGGCCAGGAACCGTTTGGAGAGCAGCCTGTGGGCCAGGATCCTAGCGGTGAACCTGTGGATCAAGATCCTGGAGAGCCTTTGGGTGAAGATCCTGGAGAGCAGCCTGTGGGCCAGGAACATAGCGAGGATATGGGCAGCGAACCTGTTGGAGAGCAGCCTGTGGCCAGGAACCAAGTGAGATTTTAGGTAAGGAACTTAGCGAGCATGTTGGTGAACCTGTGGGCAGGATCCTAGCGAGCGCCTGTGGGCCAGGAACCTAGCGAGCAGCCTGTGGGCCAGGAACCTAGCGAGCAGCCTGTGGGCCAGGAACCTAGCGAGCAGCCTGTGGGCCAGAAACCTAGCGAGCAGCCTGTGGGCCAGGAACCTAGCGAGCAGCCTGTGGGCCAAGAGCCTGTGGTCCAGCAACCTAGAGGAGAGTCTGTGGGCCAGGAACCTGTTGGTGTGCCTTTGGGCCAGAAACCTAGCCAGGATGAAGACCCTGAGAGCTCCCAGTCCAAGCAGACTTCCGAGAACCCTTTGACTTGGCGCTATCCTAAAGTTGCAACGCCTGAGCACAAGCCTACTGTGTCTGAGCGGCTGAAGCAGGTGGCTGCCAACAGTGTGTCGGCTCAGTGTGGGGAGAGTGTGGTCCGTGTGCAAGTGAACCAGGACCTGCTGGGGATTGGCCGGCTCATCCAGCCAGAGCGTATCACTCTAGGAGGTTGTGCTGCCACTGAGAAGGACGCTGAAGCTCATGTGCTCACTCTTTGAATCAGAGCTGCATGGCTGTGGCAGTGAGCTGACGGTATGTCACATTTGTTGTTTAACTTCCTGACTGTGAATCATTATTCTTGTGCTACTATCATTTGTGATCCTGTTCCTAGATGACTGAGGATGTGCTGATCTACACCTTCACTCTTGTCTATGAGCCAAAACCTCTTGCTAACACTGCATATTGAAGACCAGTGCAGCTATGGTTGATATTGAGTGCCACTACTTGAGGTAACTATTGTTGCGTTCTTCACTTGGACAACCCATATCATTCTGAGGTTTGAGTAATGCCATATTCCTGTTTGTTTCTAGGAATCACGATGTGAGCAGCAATGCCCTGAAGCCGACCTGGATCCCCTACACTTCCAACATGGTGGCAGAGGAACTCCTCTACTTCTCCCTGAGGTTAATGACTGGTAGGTAAACCTGACTGGAAGCCTCTTCCTTTGTGTAAACCCCCACTGACATGCCACTCGTCTTTCCAGCTGACTGGCAGTTTGAGAGGCCCTCCAACCATTACCGTCTAGGTGACATCATCAACATGGAAGCCTCGGTCATGCCGTACCACCACGTTCCCCTCCGTGTCTTTGTAGACCGCTGTGTCGCCACCTTGGCGCCTGATGTTCACACTGTCCCTAGATATTCTTTCATTGAGGACCATGGGTGAGTTTAGTTGTCAGTTTGACTCCTCTTATATTACCTTAAATGTAACCCCTGAAGTCTAACGTTGACCCTTGGTCTCCTCAGGTGTCTGGTTGATGCCAAGTTGACCGGCTCCAGCTCCCAGTTCCTGTCCAGATCCCAGGATGACAAATCCAGTTTCAGCTGGAGTCTTCAGGTTCCAAACACAGAATGATTCCCAACAGCTCTACATAACATGTCATCTGAAAGCGACTGCAGCCTCGTCCCCCATTGATGCTGAGAACAAGGCCTGCTCTTTCACAGATGGTTGTATAAACTGAGTTGTGGGTATATTACCTTTATGACATGCTGCTATATAAACTAACCTTCATATTTATCTGTAGCTGGAAGGCTGCAGGTGGGATGACCAGGTTTTGGCTGCTGTGACTCCAGCTGTGTTGCAAGCAAGGCTAGAGATCTGGACAGTGATTCAGGTAAGTGTCAATCAAAGCCAGAGCTTTATCATCAGTTTTTTTTAAAATCCTATCACTGTTCTCTACTCTCCTCAGATGTGCAGAAGGAAGGTGAAGCTACCATGGGCCCTATCATGGTCCAAGAGTAATATTACAAGAATGTTGCCTTTTTTTTAACTGTTTTGAGGTGAATAAACTTATTACTTTACAAATTTCACATCTGACTGGATTTATTTGGAATGTAAAATTCAGGAATGTGTAGCTGATCACTTTCATTCCCAGAACTTTCATGAGCTACATTTCTCAGGTTTGTAACATTGCTACGAATTGTTCCCTTGGGCACATCAATTTCCAGGAGTGATTTGTCAATTGACTACTTGATTTTTTTGGAAAATAAACATTTTAAAGTGTCTGGATTCATGTGCGCTTGACTTGTGATGTTTGTGAGGGCAAGTCCAATATGTCAGTTTAGGCAGGAGGATTAGTCTGAGCTGACCTCGCAGCTATAACAGAAGCTTGGAGTAAACAAGAGAAATAATGGCTGATTTGTGGCTGGAAGAGGCCAGCTGAGTGTCGAACCTTCCTATCACCAGCACCGACCGTAGGAACACGAACTGCCGGAGCCCATACTTTTCTGAAACTTGTTTGACTTCCTGTATTTGTAAATGGGTGACTCAAAAGCAGTCTTCTGTTATTTCTTTAATTAAAATTGGCAGAAGTTGTATTTTGACACTTGTATAAGGAACTGCAAGTATTGCAGAAAACGTTTGAGCTGGTAGTGACCGAGCAACGCCTTACACACCTGGGGTTATTAAAATTGCAGAATGTTTCTTAATTGGGAGGGACTTGTCTGAATTTGTCAAATAAACACTAGTTGCAGAACGTTTGGCAACTGTTTAAACTCACACCATCTCAATTTGTCGCAGTAAGGCGTTACTTTCAGGATAAGTTTGTCTTGGATCTGAAGACTACATGCCCGGGGGGGAGGGACCTGATTCTAGCTCTTCACTAGGAAGCAAACTTACCTGAATATGTCAATAGAAACCATTTTTCCATTTCAACACCCCAGGGCTTGCGTTCAGTACAAAACAAATGTACTGCAACATTCAATTAGTGTTCTGAACAACTAGTAAACTGGTTGCAGAACATTCCACTGCACTTAATATGTTCAGGTCACACCCAAGAAATGGAGGAAACACCTGTCTCAAGTTTTAGAAGTGTCCTGCAGTAATAACTGTCCTGAACGCACCCCAGCACTAAATACAGGCATTGGGCTTGGAGTATTGTGTTGTCAAATGGATGTTAGGAGTATAACAGAGGCAAATTACTGACTTCAGAATTTGTATTTCCTAGAAAAGTCTGCTTAACAATTATTGCTTCAAACTTTGAAACCGTCTACATATTTACCAAGGTCAAATCAATACATTATACATGTTATCCTTTACTGCATGCTGTATGCATCAAACATACTGTATACAAAGACGAAAGTATAATTTCGCTCACTCTTGAGCGACTGCAAAACCTTGCAATAAAGCTGTCAAACAAATGTGCAGAATGTATATTTGACAACCTCATAATGCTACATAGTTTCTGACAATGCGAACAGCAACTGAAGATGTGCGTCAGATGAGTTTAAAATGGTAGGTAAAGTGATGATTACTGGTAGACAAAAGCTTAGACCCTCAAATGTTAGACAGTCCGGTTCCAACAGACTCTGGAAAATAGACAGACTGACAGTAAAGAAGTGTCATATGATCCGCAGAAAGCTCAGTCAAGGGAGTATAAACTAGGTAAAAACTATTTACCTAATTAATTACATACAATATACTACTGAAGTTCTGTTTGAATGTCCAGTTTCAAGAAAGGACACAGTCGTCTAATTGAAGAGTCCTTGTGCAGTGTGATCGAGTCCCAAAATGGACAGTTTATTTCTCCTACTCAGCCATTCAAAGGACAGCCAATGACATAGGTCCAAACTTATTTTAATCTCATGCTCTCTCTTTATGCCATCACAAGGTCGGAGGGTAGCTCCGGTTTCCATTGCAACTCCAGGTCGTCCAGGAAGAGCCCTCACTGCTGGACAGGCTGCCGTTGCTTGGCGGCTGGCGTTGGCTTTGTCTCGTCCAGGCGACCAGGGTTGACGGTGAGGGTAGGGGTGTGAGGTGCGTGTGTCCCTGCGAGCCCGCCTGCGCAGGCGTCTCTGGTGCATCAACATCTGAAGGCGCTCCAGTTTACAACGCAACGACTGGTTCTCTTCCTCAGATTGACTGGAACACAGGCCTGCTGAGAGAGGAAGAGGAGGGAGGGAGGATGAGAGGAATAGAGAAAACAGGAGGTGGGAGGAAGAAGATGGGTAGAGTCATGAGCAGTGGAGGAAAAAGTACCCAAATGTCATACTGTAGTAAAAGTAAAGATACCTTAATAGAAAATGACTCAAGTAAAATTTAAGTCACCCAGTAAAATACTACTTGAGTAAATGTATTTGGTTTAAAAATATACTTAAGTATCAAAAGCAAATAATTGCTAAAATATACTTAAATATCAAAAGTATAAATATTTTAATTCCTTATTAAGTAAACCAGACGGCACAATTGTATTTTTTTCGTATAGCCAGTGGCACACTCATTTACAAACGAAGCATTTGTGTTTAGTGAGTCTGCCAGATCAGAGGCAATAGGGATGACCAGGGATGTTCTCTTGATAAGTGCGTGAATTTACACGTTTTCTGTCCTGCTAAGCATT
>NC_036871.1:35768337-35877318 GCF_002910315.2 Salvelinus sp. IW2-2015 | reverse complement strand
AACCTAGCGAGCAGCCTGTGGGCCGGAAACCTAGCGAGCAGCTGGTGGACAGAGACTAGCGAGCAGCCTGTGGGCCAAGAACCAAGCGAGCAAGCCTGTGGGCCAGGAACCGTTTGGAGAGCAGCCTGTGGGCCAGGATCCTAGCGGCGAAACCTGTGGGTCAAGATCTGGTGAGCCTTTGGGTGAAGATCCTGGAGAGCAGCCTGTGGGCCAGGAACATAGCGAGGATGTGGGCAGCGAACCTGTTGGAGAGCAGCCTGTGGGCCAGGAACTTAGCAGCAGCCTGTTGGCGAGCCTTTGGGTCAGCAACCTAGCGAGCCTTTCGCCAGGACCTAATGAGCATGTTGGAGAGCCTGTGGGCAGGACCAAGTGAGCAGCCTGTGGGCCAGGAACCTAGCGAGCGACCTGTGGGCCAAGAACCAAGCGAACATTCTGTAGGCCAAGAACCAAGCGAGCAGCCTGTGGGCCAGGAACCGTTTGGAGAGCAGCCTGTGGGCCAGGATCCTAGCGGCGACCTGTAGGTCAAGATCCTGGAGAGCCTTTGGGTGAAGAATCCTGGAGAGCAGCCTGTGGGCCAGGAACATAGCGAGGATGTGGCAGCGAACCTGTTGGAGAGCAGCCTGTGGGCCAGGAACCTAGCGAGCAGCCTGTGGGCCAGGACAAGTGAGATTTTAGGTAATGAACTTAGCGAGCATGTTGGTGAACCTGTGGGCAGGAACTAGGAGCCAGGGTGGGCCAGGAACCTAGCGAGCAGCCTGTTGGCAAGCCTTTGGGTTAGCAACCTAGCGAGCCTTTGGGCCAGGAACCTAACGAGCATGTTGGAGAGCCTGTGGGCCAGGAACCAAGTGAGATTTTGGGTAATGAGCTTAGCGAGCATGTTGGAGAGCGTGGGCCAGGAACCTAGCGAGCAGCTATGGGCCAGGAACTAGCGACCAGCCTGTGGGCCAAGAACCAAGCGAGCAGCCTGTGGGCCAGGAACCGTTTGGAGAGCAGCCTGTGGGCCAGGATCCTAGCGGCGAACCTGTGGTCAAGATCCTGGAGAGCCTTTGGGTGAAGATCCTGGAGAAGCCTGTGGCCAGGAACATGTGAGGATGTGGGCAGCGAACCTGTTGGAGAGCAGCCTGTGGGCCAGGAACCAAGTGAGATTTTAGGTAATGAACTTAGCGAGCATGTTGGTGAACCTTTGGGCCAGGATCCTAGCGAGCAGGCTTTGGGCCAGGATCTAGCGAGCGCTGTGGGCAGGAACCTAGCGAGCGCCTGTGGCAGGAACCTAGCGGAGCCGCCTGTGGGCCAGGAACCTAGCGAGCCGCCTGTGGGCCAGGAACCTAGCGAGCAGCCTTGTGGGCCAGGACTAGCAGCAGCCTGTTGTAGACCCTTTGGGTCAGCAACCTAATGGCATGTTGGAGAGCCTGTGGGACAGGAACCAAGTGAGATTTTGGGTAATGAGCTTAGCGAGCAATTGTTGGAGAGCCTGTGGGCCAGGAACCTAGCGAGCAGCCTGTGGGCCAGGAACCTAGCGAGCATTCTGTGGGCCAAGACCAGCGAACATTCTGTGGCCAAGTACCAAGCGAGCAGCCTGTGGGCCAGGAACCGTTTGAGAGCAGCCTGTGGGCAGGATTAGCGGCAACTGCGCTTGTGGGTCAAGTCCTGGGAGAGCTTTGGGTGAAAATCCTGGAGAGCAGCCTGTGGGCCAGGAAATAGCGAGGATGTGGGCAGCGAACCTGTTGGAGAGCAGCCTGTGGGCAGGAACTTAGCCAGCAGCCTGTTGGCGCGCCTTTGGTCAGCAACCTAGCGAGCCTTTGGGCAAGAACCTAATGAGCATGTTGAGAGCCGTGTGGCCAGGAACCAAGTGAGATTTTGGGTAATGAGCTTAGCGGAGCATGTTGGAGAGCCTGTGGGGCAGGAACCTAGCGAGCAGCCTGTGGGCCAGGAACCTAGCGAGCAGCCTGTGGGCCAAGAACCAAGCGAGCAGCCTGTGGGAAGACAAGCGAACATTCTGTAGGCCAGGAACCTAGCGAGCAGCCTGTGGCCAGAACCTAGCGAGCAGCCTGTGGGCAGGAACCTAGGGCAGCTGTGGGCGAGAACTAGCGAGCAGCTGTGGGCCAGGAACCTAGCGAGCAGCCTGTGGGCCAGGAACCTAGCGAGCAGCTGTGGGCCAGGAACCTAGCGAGCCGCCTGTGGGCCAGGAACATGGCGAGGATGTGGTCAGCGAACCTGTTGGAGAGCAGCCTGTGGGCCAGGAACTTAGCCAGCAGCTGTTGGCGCGCCTTTGGGTCAGCAACCTAGCGGAGCCTTTGGGCCAGGAACCTAATGAGCATGTTGGAGAGCTGTGTGGCCAGGAACCAAGTGAGATTTTGGGTAATGAGCTTAGCGAGCATGTTGGAGAGCCTGTGGGCCAGGAACCTAGGAGCAGCCTGTGGGCAGGACCTAGCGAGCAGCCTGTGGGCCAGGAACATAGCGAGCAGCCTGTGGGCCAAGAACAAGCGAGCAGCCTGTTGTCCAGGAACCGTTTGGAGAGCAGCCTGTGGCCAGGATCCTAGCGGCGAACCTGTGGGTCAAGATCCTGGAGAGCCTTTTGGTGAAGATCCTGGAGAGCAGCCTGTGGGCCAGGAACATAGCGAGGATGTGGGCGCGAACTGTTGGAGAGCAGCCTGTGGGCCAGGAACTTAGAGCAGCCTGTTGGCGCGCCTTTGGGTCAGCAACCTAGCAAGCCTTTGGGCCAGGAACCTAATGAGCATGTTGGAGAGCCTGTGGGCCAGGAACCAAGTGAGATTTTGGGTAATGAGCTTAGCGAGCATGTTGGAGAGCCTGTGGGCCAGGAACCTAGCGAGCAGGCCTGTGGGCCAGGAACCTAGCGAGCAGCCTGTGGGCCAGGAACATAGCGAGCAGCCTGTGGGCCAAGAACAAGCGAGCAGCCTGTGGGCCAAGAACCAAGCGAGCAGCCTGTGGGAAGGAACCTGCGAGCAGCTGTAGGCCAGGAACCTAGCGAGCAGCTGTGGGCAGGAACCTAGAGCAGCCTGTGGGCCAGGAACCTAGCGAGCAGCCTGTGGCCAGGAACCTAGCGAGCAGCCTGTGGGCCAGAACCAGCGAACATTCGTGGCCAGGAACTAGCGAGCAGCCTGTGGGCCAGGAACCTAGCGAGCAGCCTGTGGGCCAGGAACCTAGCGAGCAGCCTGTGGGCCAGGAACCTAGCGAGCAGCCTGTGGGCCAGAACCAAGCGAACATTCTGTGGGCAGGAACCTAGCGAGAGACTGTGGGCAGGAACCTAGCGAGCAGCCTGTGGGCCAGGAACCTAGCGAGCAGCCTGTGGGCCAGGAACTAGCGAGCAGGCCTGTGGGCAGGAACCTAGCGAGCAGCCTGTGGCCAGGAACCTAGCGAGCCGCCTGTGCAGACCTAGCGACCGCGTTGGCGAGCCTTTGGGTCAGCAACCTAGCGAGCCTTTGGGCCAGGAACCTAATGAGCATGTTGGAGAGCCTGTGGGCCAGGAACCAAGTGAGATTTTGGGGTAAAGAGCTTAGCGAACCTGTTGGAGAGCAGCCTGTGGGCCAGGAACCTGTTGGAGAGCAGCCTGTGGGCCAGGAACCTAGCGAGCAGCCTGTGGGCAGGAACCGTTTGGAGAGCCCTGGGGCCAGGATCCTAGCGGTGAACCTGTGGATCAAGATCTGGAGAGCCTTGTGGTGAAGACCTGGAGAGCAGTGTGGGCCAGGAACATAGCGAGGATATGGGCAGCGAACCTGTTGGAGAGCAGCCTGTGGGCCAGGAACCAAGTGAGATTTTTAGGTAAGGAACTTAGCGAGCATGTTGGTGAACCTGTGGCGGATCTAGGAGCCCTGTGGGCAGGCCTAGCGAGCAGCTGTGGGCAGGAACCTAGCGAGCAGCCTGTGGCCAGGAACTAGCGAGCAGCCTGTGGGCCAGAAAGCCTAGCGAGCAGAGCCTGTGGGCCAGAAACCTAGCGAGCAGCCTGTGGGCCAGGAACCTAGCGAGCAGCCTGTGGGCCAAGAGCCTGTGGTCCAGCAACCTAGAGGAGAGTCTGTGGGCCAGGAACCTGTTGGTGTGCCTTTGGGCCAGAAACCTAGCCAGGATGAAGACCCTGAGAGCTCCCAGTCCAAGCAGACTTCCGAGAACCCTTTGACTTGGCGCTATCCTAAAGTTGCAACGCCTGAGCACAAGCCTACTGTGTCTGAGCGGCTGAAGCAGGTGGCTGCCAACAGTGTGTCGGCTCAGTGTGGGGAGAGTGTGGTCCGTGTGCAAGTGAACCAGGACCTGCTGGGGATTGGCCGGCTCATCCAGCCAGAGCGTATCACTCTAGGAGGTTGTGCTGCCACTGAGGAGGATGCTGAAGCTCATGTGCTCATCTTTGAATCAGAGCTGCATGGCTGTGGCAGTGAGCTGACGGTATGTCACATTTGTTGTTTAACTTCCTGACTGTGAATCATTATTCTTGTGCTACATCATTTGTGATCCTGTTCCTAGATGACTGAGGATGTGCTGATCTACACCTTCACTCTTGTCTATGAGCCAAAACCTGTTGCTAACACTGCTATATTGAAGACCAGTGCAGCTATGGTTGATATTGAGTGCCACTACTTGAGGTAACTATTGTTGCGTTCTTCACTTGGACAACCCATATCATTCTGAGGTTTGAGTAATGCCATATTCCATGTTTGTTTCTAGGAATCACGATGTGAGCAGCAAWMKCCTGAAGCCGACCTGGATCCCCTACACTTCCAACATGGTGGCAGAGGAACTCCTCTACTTCTCCCTGAGGTTAATGACTYGTAGGTAAACCTGACTGGAAGCCTCTTCCTTTGTGTAAACCCCCACTGACATGCCACTCGTCTTTCCAGCTGACTGGCAGTTTGAGAGGCCCTCCAACCATTACCGTCTAGGTGACATCATCAACATGGAAGCCTCGGTCATGCCGTACCACCACGTTCCCCTCCGTGTCTTTGGTAGACCGGCTGTGTCGCCACCTGGCGCCTGATGTTCACACTGTCCCTAGATATTCTTTCTTGAGGACCATGGGTGAGTTTAGTTGTCAGTTTGACTCCTCTTATATTACCTTAAATGTAACCCCTGAAGTCTAACGTTGACCCTTGGTCTCCTCAGGTGTCTGGTTGATGCCAAGTTGACCGGCTCCAGCTCCCAGTTCCTGTCCAGATCCCAGGATGACAAATCCAGTTTCAGCTGGAGTCTTCAGGTTCCAAACACAGAATGATTCCCAACAGCTCTACATAACATGTCATCTGAAAGCGACTGCAGCCTCGTCCCCCATTGATGTGAGAACAAGGCCTGCTCTTTCACAGATGGTATGTATAAACTGAGTTGTGGGTATATTACCTTTATGACATGCTGCTATATAAACTAACCTTCATATTTATCTGTAGCTGGAAGGCTGCAGGTGGGGATGACCAGGTTTGTGCTGCTGTGACTCCAGCTGTGTTGCAAGCAAGGCTAGAGATCTGGACAGTGATTCAGGTAAGTGTCAATCAAAGCCAGAGCTTTATCATCAGTTTTTTTAAAAATCCCTATCACTGTTCTCTACTCTCCTCAGATGTGCAGAAGGAAGGTGAAGCTACCATGGGCCCTATCATGGTCCAAGAGTAATATTACAAGAATGTTGCCTTTTTTTWAACTGTTTTGAGGWGAATAAACRTATTACWTTACAAAMTTCACATCTGACTGGATTTATTTGGAATGTAAAATTCAGGAATGTGTAGCTGATCACTTTCATTCCCAGAACTTTCATGAGCTACATTTCTCAGGTTTGTAACATTGCTACTGAATTGTTCCCTTGGGCCCCATCAATTTCCAGGAGTGATTTGTCAATTGACTACTTGATTTTTTTGGAAAATAAACATTTTAAAGTGTCTGGATTCATGTGCGCTTGACTTGTGATGTTTGTGAGGGCAAGTCCAATATGTCAGTTTAGGCAGGAGGCATTAGTCTGAGCTGACCTCGCAGCTATAACAGAAGCTTGGAGTAAACAAGAGAAATAATGGCTGATTTGMGGCTGGAAGAGGCCAGCTGAGTGTCGAACCTTCCTATCACCAGCACCGACCGTAGGAACACGAACTGCCGGAGCCCATACTTTTCTGAAACTTGTTTGACTTCCTGTATTTGTAAATGGGTGACTCAAAAGCAGTCTTCTGTTATTTCTTTAATTAAAATTGGCAGAAGTTGTATTTTGACACTTGTATAAGGAACTGCAAGTATTGCAGAAAACGTTTGAGCTGGTAGTGACCGAGCAACGCCTTACACACCTGGGGTTATTAAAATTGCAGAATGTTTCTTAATTGGGAGGGACTTGTCTGAATTTGTCAAATAAACACTAGTTGCAGAACGTTTGMCAACTGTTTAAACTCACACCATCTCAATTTGTCGCAGTAAGGCGTTAACTTTCAGGATAAGTTGTCTTGGATCTGAAGACTACATGCCCCGGGGGGGGAGGGACCTGATTCTAGCTCTTCACTAGGAAGCAAACTTACCTGAATATGTCAATAGAAACCATTTTTCCATTTCAACACCCCAGGGCTTGCGTTCAGTACAAAACAAATGTACTGCAACATTCAATTAGTGTTCTGAACAACTAGTAAACTGGTTGCAGAACATTCCACTGCACTTAATATGTTCAGGTCACACCCAAGAAATGGAGGAAACACCTGTCTCAAGTTTTAGAAGTGTCCTGCAGTAATAACTGTCCTGAARGCACCCCAGCACTAAATACAGGCATTGGGCTTGGAGTATTGTGTTGTCAAATGGATGTTAGGAGTATAACAGAGGCAAATTACTGACTTCAGAATTTGTATTTCCTAGAAAAGTCTGCTTAACAATTATTGCTTCAAACTTTGAAACCGTCTACATATTTACCAAGGTCAAATCAATACATTATACATGTTATCCTTTACCTGCATGCTGTATGCATCAAACATACTGTATACAAAGACGAAAGTATAATTTCGCTCACTCTTGAGCGACTGCAAAACCTTGCAATAAAGCTGTCAAAACAAATGTGCAGAAARGTATATTTGACAACCTCATAATGCTACATAGTTCTGACAATGCGAACAGCAACTGAAGATGTGCGTCAGATGAGTTTAAAATGGTAGGTAAAGTGATGATTACTGGTAGACAAAGCTTAGACCCTCAAATGTTAGACAGTCCGGTTCCAACAGACTCTGGAAAATAGACAGACTGACAGTAAAGAAGTGTCATATGATCCGCAGAAAGCTCAGTCAAGGGAGTATAAACTAGGTAAAAAACTATTTACCTAATTAATTACATACAATATACTACTGAAGTTCTGTTTGAATGTCCAGTTTCAAGAAAGGACACAGTCGTCTAATTGAAGAGTCCTTGTGCAGTGTGATCGAGTCCCAAAATGGACAGTTTATTTCTCCTACTCAGCCATTCAAAGGACAGCCAATGACATAGGTCCAAACTTATTTTAATCTCATGCTCTCTCTTTATGCCATCACAAGGTCGGAGGGTAGCTCCGGTTTCCATTGCAACTCCAGGTCGTCCAGGGAAGAGCCCTCACTGCTGGACAGGCTGCCGTTGCTATGGCGGCTGGCGTTGGCTTTGTCTCGTCCAGGCGACCAGGGTTGACGGTGAGGGTAGGGGTGTGAGGTGCGTGTGTCCCTGCGAGCCCGCCTGCGCAGGCGTCTCTGGTGCATCAACATCTGAAGGCGCTCCAGTTTACAACGCAACGACTGGTTCTCTTCCTCAGATTGACTGGAACACAGGCCTGCTGAGAGAGGAAGAGGAGGGAGGGAGGATGAGAGGGAATAGAGAAAACAGGAGGTGGGAGGAAGAAGATGGGTAGAGTCATGAGCAGTGGAGGAAAAAGTACCCAAATGTCATACTGTAGTAAAAGTAAAGATACCTTAATAGAAAATGACTCAAGTAAAATTTAAAGTCACCCAGTAAAATACTACTTGAGTAAATGTATTTGGTTTAAAATATACTTAAGTATCAAAAGCAAATGTAATTGCTAAAATATACTTAAATATCAAAAGTATAAATAATTTCTAATTCCTTATTAAGTAAACCAGACGGCACAATTGTATTTTTTTCGTATAGCCAGTGGCACACTCATTTACAAACGAAGCATTTGTGTTTAGTGAGTCTGCCAGATCAGAGGCAATAGGGATGACCAGGGATGTTCTCTTGATAAGTGCGTGAATTTTACACGTTTTCTGTCCTGCTAAGCATTCAAAATGTAATGAGTACTTTTGGGGTGTCAGTGAAAATTTGTGTAAAAAGTGCATTATTTTCTTTAGGGATGTAGTGGAGTGAAAGTAAAAGATGTCAAATATAAATGGTAAAGTACAGATACCCAAAAAAACTACTGAAGTAGAACTTTAAAGTATTTTTATGTAAGTACTTTACACCACTGGTCATGAGGAAGAATATTATAGCAGGAATTCAGGAAGTATATAAACTCAGCAAAAAAGAAATGTCCTCTCACTGTCAACTGAGTTTATTTTCAGCAAACTTAACATGTGTAAATATTTATATGAACATAACAAGATTCAACAACAGACATAAACTGAACAAGTTCCACAGACATGTGACTAACAGAAATTGAATAATGTGTCCCTGAACAAACGGGGGTGTCAAAATCAAAAGTAACAGTCAGTATCTGGTGTGGCCACCAGCTGCATTAAGTACTGTAGTGCATCTCCTCCTCATGGACTGCACCAGATTTGCCAGTTCTTGCTGTGAGATGTTATCCCACTCTTCCACCAAGGCACCTGCAAGTTCACAGACATTTCTGGGCCCTAGCCCTCACTCTCTGATCCAACAGGTCCCAGATGTGCTTAATGGGATTGAGATTCGAGCTCTTCGCTTACCATGGCAGAACACTGACATTCCTGTCTTGCAGGAAATCACGCACAGAACGAGCAGTATGGCTGGTGGCATTGTCATGCTGGAGGATCATGTCAGGATGAGCCTGCAGGAAGGGTACCACATAAGGGAGGAGGATGTCTTCCCTGTAACGCACAGCGTTGAGATTGCCTGCAATGACATTCGATCCCGCTCCAGAGTACAGGCCTCTGTGTAACGCTCATTCCTTTGACGATAAACGCGAATCTGACCATCACCCCTGGTGAGACAAAACCGCGACGCGACAGTGAAGAGCACTATTTGCCAGTGCTGTCTGGTCCAGCAACGGTGGGTTTGTGCCCATAGGTGACGTTTTTGCCGGTGATGTCTGGTGAGGACCTGCCTTACAACAGGCCTACAAGCCCTCTGTCCAGCCTCTCTCAGCCTATTGCGGACAGTCTGAGCACTGATGGAGGGATTGTGCGTTTCTGGTGTAACTCGGGCAGTTGTTGTTGCCATCCTGTACCTGTCCCGCAGGTGTGATGTTCAGATGTACCGATCCTGTGCAGGTGTTGTTACACGTGATCTGCAACTGCGAGGACGATCAGCTGTCCATCCTGTCTCCCTGTAGTGCTGTCTTAGGCGTCTCACAGTGTGGACATTGCAATTTATTTCCCTGGCCACATCTGCAGTCCTCATGCCTCCTTGCAGCATGCCTAAGGCACGTTCACGCAGATGAGCAGGGACCCTGGGCATCTTTCTTTGGTGTTTTTCAGAGTCAGTAGAAAGGCCTCTTTAGTGTCCTAAGTAAGCTGTTAGTGTCTTAACGACCATTCCACAGGTGCATGTTCATTAATTGTTTATGGTTCATTGAACAAGCATGGGAAACAGTGTTTATACCCTTTACAATGAAGATCTGTTGATCTTTGAAAGACCGGGTCCTGAAAAGGGATGTTTCTTTTTTTGCTGAGTTTACATATACACCACATGACCAAATGTATGTGGACACCTGCTGGTCGAACATCTCATTCCAAAATGATGGGCATTAATATGGAGTCGATCCCTCTTTGCTGCTATAACAGACTTGCTTCCATTCAGCCACAAGAGCATTAGTGAGGTCAGGGACTGATGTTGGGTGATTAGGTCTGGCTCGCAGTTGGCGTTCCAATTCATCCCAAAGGTATTCGATGGGGTTGAGGTCAGGGCTCTGTGCAGGCCAGTCAAGTTCTTCCACACCGGTCTCGACAAATCATTTCTGTATGGACCTCACTTTGCGCACAGGGGCATTGTCATGCTGAAACAGGAAAGGGCCTTCCCCAAACTGTTGCAACAAAGAAGGAAGCACAGAATCGTCTAGAATGTCGTTTGCTGTAGGTTTCCCTTCACTGGAACTAAGGGGCCTAGACTGAACCATGAAAAACAGCTCCAGACCATTATTACTCCTCCACCAAATGTTACAGTTGGAACTATGCATTCGGGCAGGTAACGTTTCTACTGGCATCCGCTAAACCCAGATTTGTCCGTCGGACTGCCAGATTGTGAAGCCTGAATCCTCACTCCAGAGAGCTTTATACCACTCTATCCGACGCTTGGCATTGTCATGGTGATCTTAGGCTGTGTGTGGCTGCTTGGCCATGGAAACCCATTTCATGAAGCTCCCGAATAACAGTTATTGTGCCGACGTTGCTTCCAGAGCCAGTTTGGAAATTGTTAGTGAGTGTTGCAACCGAGGACAGATCATTTTTATGCACCATGCGCCTTAGCACTCGTTGGTCCTGTTCTGTGAGCTGCGTGGCCTACCATTTCGCATCTGAGCCATTGTTGCTCCTAGACGTTTCCACATCACAATGACATCACTTACAGTTGATCTGGGCAGCTCTAGCAGGGCAAAAATGTGACAAACTGACTTGTTGGAAAGCTGGCATCCTATGACGGTGCCATGTTGAAAGTCACTGAGCTCTTCAGTCAGGTCATTCTACTGCCAATGTTTGTCTATGGAGATTGCACGGCTGTGTGCTCGCTTTTACACACCTGTCAGCAACGGTGTAGCTGAAATAGCCAAATCCACTCATTTGAAGGCGTGTCCACATACTTTTGTATATATAGCGTACAGTACATTGCACCATACTCATATAATCAGCCTAGCATTGTTTTTGGGACCATGAACAAAATGGAATAAATTCTAATTCCAAGAATGGAGCAGTGCCGTTTCCCTGACAACGTGACCCAGAGCTGCCACTGTCGCCAATGATTATGTGTTCATTAGTATGTTTCCGGCGCTAGGGTGAAAAGGTGCTAGTAAGATACAATAGTTCACACCCTCAGGTTAAAAGGTTAAGGTCCTGTTACTATGTGTGTGTGACGGTGAGTGCATTCCTGTTACTAACTGACCCCTGTGGGCCATGTAGCTACATGCTCACTCTGCCGCAAAACACTTATAACCACACACACACACTTTTCTTATTCATTGCAGACTGGGGAACAAATGAATGCGTAGGCCGTCAGGGAACGGATATAAACAACGCTAGTTCATTAATAGGGGGCGCAGAAACCACTTCCTCCTTTCCAACAATATCCTCACAACCAGTGTTCTCTGCTGTACAGCTGCTACTTTCTAAACTTGGACACTAAGCAGAACCAGAACTCAACTATTGTGGGACCTGCTTGAGAAGGCTGGACTGGTTTCCAAACATGACGCTAGGGTTCCGGAATGCAGGAGCGAGAACTAGGTGACAGACCACTGACAAGGAATACTTGAATGCTAAACATTAATTTAATGCACAAACAGTACATACGTTTTCAATGAAGACAATAAAGAGAATCTCTATCTCATTAATTTGGTTCTCTAGTTGTGTTATGAAGAAAAGGAGTCGAATAAAGACAGCATGGTATAACAAAACCTAAACATCCTTTGTCTCAGCATAATGTTGTACTTTGTTTAGCCTATAATCAGCTACACACAGCATTGACAAGTTTTGGTTATTCTGTGGGACCTCAACTCACCAGTAGGTTTACATGAGTGACTTTGTTCCTGGCTGATGTGGTCTGTAAGTGGTCCTGAGGTAGCAGTGCTGACAAGGTCAGGGGTGAGAGGTGAGGGCGGCGGGAAGGGCGAGGTTGGGGTACTCGGAGTGCTGCTGGTTGGGGTGCTGGGAGGGCGGCAGAGGAGCTGGGAGAGGGACAGTGGAGCCCCCTGGTAGTGGCGAGTGGCACTGAGAAGGTCGTTGAGGATCTGGACGATGGTGTTGATGCCTCGTCTGGATGACTTGACACCGGTACTGGTGCTGTCCTGCCCAGCTGGGGGCAGAGTGCCTGAAAAGGTCCCTGAGAAGACTCCTGGGGCATGGCTCACAAAGCTCTCTATGACAGCACCTGGTTCCCCGGCAGCTGTTTTATTAGAGGTGGGAGTACCAGCCACACTGCAGTCACCCTGTGATAAATAGAGCGAAAGAGTTGTATTTTTTATTTAACCTTTATTTAACTAGGCAAGTCAGTTAAGAACAAATTCTTATTTACAATGACGGCCTAGGAACAGTGGGTTAACTGCCTTGTTCAGGGGCAGAAAGACAGATTTGTACCTTGTCAGCTCGGTGATTCGATCTAGCAACCTTTCGGTTACTAGCCCACGCTCTAACCACTAGGCTACCTGCCGCACCAAAATGATATAATATATATATTGTATATAAGATACTCCCTCTCTAGTCAAATAGAGCCTGTATAATGATACTAGCAGTAGCCTACCTGTCATATAATAATATTACAATAAATCTGCAACTACATTAGATTGAAAAGTTATTCCTTGCCTTACTAATAGGATCAGGCTTTGAAGTATTTAAATAACATTAGCATGTGATAATACACACATAATAGTCACATTATAATAATATGAATAATCTATTAGTCCCACCTCTGGGTAGGTGGTGGCAGGGGTTGGGCTCTGGGGTCCAGGGCTGAAGCAGGTGGGGTTGGTGGAGCGGAGGGGGGCACTAGGTGAGGGAGAGAGGTAGGTGGCGTGAGAGGTTGAGGAGGGGGTATGAGGGGAGAAAGGGGCAGGGGAGGCGGGGGTGTTGGAGGAGAGGTGGGCTGGGCTGGGGTAAGGGAACCTGGTGGACCCACACTTCGCATCATGCACCTGTTCAACCCCAGCTCTGCCTGCTCGCTGGGTGATGAGGTGACTCTGCTGCTGCCCAGCGGCACTCTGGGGGGCCAGTTGGAGATGGACGAACATCATGTGATCACCGACCCTGAGGGCAAGGGTCAGGGGTGAGCGGCCAGACAGGAAGTCACTGACCTGCAGATACAGAAAAGGAGGAATAACTTGATTAATATATTTACAGCACTTATTCGTTTGCTGTCTCTCTCCATTACAAGGGTCCTTAATGATCCAAGATGTAATAAGCTTAAACAGACAAGTCATATTGGTACTCTCTCACTAGTGTTATGGCCCCAGACATTCAGAGCTATTTACTGAGAGACAACTGCTTTCTATGGACACAGAGGCATTACAATTTAGATTTGTTTTATTATTATCAGTCTGATGTCTCTATTTAGCCCAGCCCAGTCACGAAGCAGAACACTTCAGTAACAAAGAGGCTATCAGGCCTAAAGACGGCAGTCACGACAACAGACAACAGTCTCGTTGAACTGCTCACCTCTCCATTGTAATATCTGATGTGAGGGTTTGCATTCGGGTACAAAATGGCTTCTGATATTCTGTGTAAATAGAACCAATATACTCTATATAGTGGTGATATTTTCAACTTGTGGTGGAGGCTAGGTCACTGCGTGCGCACGTGTGTGTGCGCGTGCGTGCGTGTGCGTGCGCGTGAGGTGCAGTCAGGGGCGGGGGCAGTCAGACCATAATGAGAACTACCTAGCCATTTCTTAGAAAACTGTTCTTTGTCGAGTTGAGTCACTCCTTCCCATCTCAACCACACACACATACATATGCAGACACACAACCACAAATGCACAACCTTGCTGTTTCATGAAACAACCCAGCCGTACTGAGCTGGTATGAACGAAGACAGAAAGAAAATGCTGCTTATTTATTTAAATAGGCCTTCAATCCTACCACATTGAGACAACAGTGTTACAGCCATCTTATGACACAGAAGTCCAGTGAAAGATCAGAGACCAACCTGAGTTTCAGTTAAACTCTCCAAAGCCTGCATGATGGTCTGCTCTCTTCTGGATGGTTGGGCCTAAGGAAGCAAAGAAAACAAAAATAGGCATATTATATATATATAGATATAGATAGAGATATAGATAGAGAGATAGATAGAGAGAGAGAGAGAGAGTGAGAAGCGGAAGAGAGAGAGAGAGAGAGAGTAGAGACGGAGAGACAGAGGGACAGAACAGAACAGAAGACAGAGGGACCAGAGACGACGACAGAGAACAGGACAGAGAGAGACAGGATTTAGAGAGGAGAGACAGAGGAGAGGAGGACAGAAGAAGAGCAGAGCAGAGAGACAGAGAGCAGAAAGAGAGAGAACAAAGAATAGAGAGAGAGAGCAGCAGAGACGGCACGCCAGGGACAGGAAGAGGGACAGAGAGAGACGGAGTAGAGAGGCCGCGGCAGGCGCAGGAACGGATAGACCGGCGTTAGAGAGATGAACAGAAGCTCGAGGGAGAGGACGGGAGGAGGTCCACGAGGGGACGAGACAGAGAGAGAGAGACGAGGAGAGAGAGAGAGAGAGACGAGAGAGAGAGACAGAAGAGGACAAGACAGAGAGACAGACGAAGAGAGAGAGAGAGAGAGAGAACAGGAGAGAGACGAGAGAGAGAGAGAGAGAGACAGAGAGAGACAGAGAGGACAGAGAGACAGAGGACAGAGAGGAGAGAGACCAGAGAGACAGAGAGACAGACAGAGAGAGACAGAGAGAGACAGAGAGACAGAGAGGAGAGGACAGAGAGAGAGAGAAGAGAGAGAGACAGACGAGAGAGAGACAGACAGAGAGAGAGACACGAGAGGAGGAGAAGAGCAGACGAGAAGAGAGAGACGGAGGAGCACGGAGAGAAGAGACAGGAGAGGGACAAGAGAGATCAGAGACAGAGAGAGAGACAGAGAGAGAGACAGAGAGAGAGAGAGGAGAGACACAGAGAGAGAGACAGAAGAGACGAGAGACAGAGAGAGAGACAGAGAGGAGAGAGACAGAGAGAGCAGAAGAGAGAGAGGGAGAGATCCAGACGGAGAGAAGAGGAAGGACGAAGAGGAGAAGACGAGAGAGACACCTGAAGAGAAGAGAAGAGACAGAGAGAGACAGAGGAGAGAGACAGGAGGAGCAGAAGGAGAGACAGAAGGAGCAGAGAGAGCGAGACGAGAGAGAGACAGAGAGAGAGAGACGAGAGAGAGAGAGAGAGAACAGAGAGAGAGGAGAGAGAGAGGAGAGAAACAGAAGAGAGACAGAGAGAGAGAGACAGAGAGGAGAGAGACAGAGAGAGAAGACAAGAGAGAGAGAAGAGAGAGGACAGAGAGAGAGGCAGAGAGAGAGAGCAGAGAGAGAGAGAGGAGAGAGACAGAGAGAGAGACAGAGAGAGAGACAAGAGAGAGGGACAGGAGAGAGAGGAGAGAGAGAGAGTAGAGAGACAGAGAGAGAGGACAGAGAGAGAGACAGAGAGAGCAGAGACAGAGAGACAGAAGAGGGAGAGACAGGAAGAGGAAGAGAGACAGAGAGAGACAGAGAGAGAGACAGAGAGAGAACAGAGAGAGAGACAGAGAGAGAGACAGACGAGAGAGACAGAGAGACAGAGAGAGAGACAGAGAGAGAGGAGACAGAGAGAGAACGAGAGAGGAGAGGAGACAGAGAGAGAGAGACAAAGAGAGAGAGAGAGACAGAGAGAAGAGGCAGAGAGACAGAGAGAGAGAGACAGAGAGAGAGGATACAGAGAGAGAGAGACAGAGAGAGAGAGACAGAGAGAGAGAGATTCTAACCGCTAACAACATGGAATAACTGTATTGATTAAGACCACATATGATAGATCATATGTGTAAGTAATATCAGTAATATCACCTGTGCTATAAAGGTCCAGACCTCTTGGCTGAAGCTTTATACACTATACTTAACATTACAGAGATGTTTCCTTTACTCAATACCTGGTGTTAACTTTGTTAACCATTTGTGGACTGTACAATATATGACTTACTGATAACAAGCCTGCTTCAATAGTTGGGACCAGTGTCAGCTTACTCCCATCAACTATGCCCAGGTCATGGAGTTTCCCTGTACTCAACCGCCTGTGGGTACATTAGAATACATTATCATTACTACGTGTATATAGAAACATTTAAGAGTTTGTCTAAATTCATTCTTGGCCTTTTATTCACACATGAGAGATTAAAATTATATTTTACAAAGAACACCTGCATATAAATGCATTTCATTTATGAGTTAAGCCTGTTTGCTCATGCAGAACCAGAAATACAATCCATTACATGATATTGCATCAAATATGTAATACAAAAGTTTACATCAGAATTGTTATTTGGTCCCCTTGAAATCATACCCAATGTACTGAATCAACGTCGTTTCCACGTCCTTTCAATGAAATTACGTTGAACCAACGTGGAATAGGCGTTGAATTGACGTATGTGCCCAGTGGGGTTAGGCTACTTACGTTTCCTTATGCAGCAAGACGAATCTTTCTTTCGGTACTCTGATCTTTTGGGAAAGTCGTCTCCTCAGCACCTCCACCGTCTCTCCCCGATGGACAGAGAGCTCGAAGCGGCTGCCTGTGGTCGAGCTGATGGACAAGCGCATGAATGGTTCAGTAGATACCGACGCGTAGACTGGAGCCGCACGGGGAATGAAGCTACGTGTACCGGGTTGATGATGGTCCATTCGCTGGGCTGCGCTTTATTTGGGTCGGAGTATCAAAGAGTAGCTAGTGTCCTCTTGTCTAAATGTAGGCTATTTGGAACTGACCCACACAACTCCGATACTCTTCTGCCGTTTTCCAGAAGACGAAATATAAATAAATAGATGTTCTTTGTCTTTATTGATCAATGGAGCCAAGTACAGTAGCCTATGAGTTGAACTGTGTGTTCCAAATATGTAACGGAGTGATAATTTAAGATAGATCATCACAATAGACTGCCCTATAGTGCCTCTTCTTGGCTACCCTGTCTTCCTCAGACTCAAACCTACACATTGAACGGTACAGTGCGTAAAAGCGTCTCTATTTGATGACTGTTAAATCCTCCCACTGTCCTCACTAGCCAATCAATTGTGAGTGCCTAGTGTTGGACKGCATGGTCCTATCAGCTCTACTTGCTACCCACGTGTAGACAGGACCCGCCCTCGTTCTTGTAGCCTACCGCCAAGCACTGTGCCATTCATAAAGGTGGTGATGTAATCAGAAAAGCAACAATGTTGCCTTTAAAAAAAAAATGTTTTGACAGATACAAACTATAATTTATATTGACAAAAGAAGTTATGAGCTCAGTGCTGGCACACTGATTTGATTTGAGAATGGGCTCATTTAGAATGCTGTGAGTGTGAGTTTCTACTTTGTCTATTCACATTATGAATATAATAGAATGTGCATTTCCAAGCATTTCACATATTAGGAATTGAATAAGCAAATGAATCAATAATCAGTGACCCTATTCTATTCTATTATTTTCTGTTCTATTTTATTTGACAGTATATTCAAATCGTTATTGTAAGTTATTGTGTCCTGTACAGTCCACAGCATCTGGTCTTTCTCTGCTCCTCTGCTTAGTATTCTAGTCCAGTCTCCTCATTGATAAAGAACAGCATCACCTGGCACATAACGCCCAGAGGGCCAGCGTAGAATCTGTGACGTAGACAGGCAGAGAAAAGCAGCCAGAACCTCTCCCATCGGGTGCTAAATATAGCACCGCCCCCCTCCGCCCCCGCTTCATCCAGACTGCGTCAGACCTTTCCCGGCCCACCTGCCTGCCTCCATCCACCCACTCATGCACTCGCTCACTCCATCCTCTGTTCTCTGCAAGTGCAACTATCCTTCCTCCGCCCACTCATTCTATCCCTTCCTTTTCAGCATCTGTCATCCTCTTTCTCCTGCCCTCTTCCTAATAACAAGAGCGATATTTGGGGATAGGGACAACGCTCTCTGTCTGAGTCGCTCTTTTTGTCTTCGTTTGTTTTTGTTTCCCTCCCTCTCCCTCTCCCTCTCCCTCTCCCTCTCTCTCTCTTGTTCTCTTTCTCTCTCTCTCGCTCTCTTTTGTTCTCTCTCTCTCTATTTCTGTCTCTCTTTTGTTCTCTCTCTGTCGCTCTCTCTTGTATTCTCTCTCCCTTTCTCCCCCACCTCTCTCTCTCTGTATCTCTGAAATGCTCAAATGGAAATCCCAGTGTTTGAGAGAGACAGCAGAGCAGAAGCGAGATGGTGTTATTGTTGAATGTTGTTGCAGAGAGAATAACCCCCACTCACCACAGTCTCGATCTCAGCATGAATCGCAACCTCCCTCCCTGTGTGTAACTTGGATCTTATTCAGGATTTTATTGTCCTTTAACGGCCATTGCTACACCTCTTTCTGTATAGAACCTGACCAATAGTTCTCTTGAGCTTTGGACCTCATACCGCAGAGAGGTGTAAGAGAGACATCAACAAGGGGAAAGCATGACGCATTTGCAGTTCAAGTTCAAGTTTTTATGAACATTTGTAATACATTGGAAAACTGACCTAAAGCTTCACAACACAATACTCAATACAAAAAATACAATTCCTAGATGCATAACTGACATACATTTCAGTGGTTTGGGTTATTCTTCATTGAAGGTTGAATAAAAAGCCCTGTTGAGATAAAACCTGAGCCAGATAAGTAGCTGATAATAGGTTCCATTTTTTGGAGGTTCTATGTCCAGCCTCATGTGCAGGAATCCATGTCCTCCATGGAATCCTGCAAGACACCAATAAGAACAATCCCAAAACTCCAAAGTGGCTTCCTCTCCTTCTCTCCTTCCCTGCATCTGTACTGATCTAACAACTCAGTATAGATGAAAGTAGACCCCAACAACACGTTTTCCCTCTTATACTGTATTGCTTTCATCCACCCAATGTTTCCAGATCAGTGCAGATGAAGTAAAGAAGATGAGGAGACGAGGAGAGGAAGCCAATTTAGACTGTTGGGATGAACCCTGACCCGCAGGATGTCCTGTTCCCTGGAGCATGTCAGCAGGGATGCTGCATTGACGTCAGAAGACATGGAACACACTACAAATTCCTCCTCTCCAAATTTACCCTACGTCCTCACATTCCTCCTCCCTCCTCTGTGGCCTTTCCTGGCTTACCCCCTTCGTGGCCTCTCCCGGCACAGTTTTCCCAACGTCTCACCAGTCTGGAATGTTACACCTCTCTCCTCGGAATTCCAGAATGCTGAGCTGACTTTTCAAGGAATTTTGTTTGTATACGGCGGGTGGTCAGACAGACAGTATTTCTAACATAAACATTTATGTAGGCTAAATGATTGTTTTCTTTAGTATATTCTGCAATTCATAGAAAGAGAAGTAGTAACCTGCCATTCGATAGTATTGTTTGTCTATAGCCAGAACTCTCTGTCTACTCATCCTGTCCTGTAAGTCATTAAACACGTATACAGTGCATTCGGAAAGTATTCAGACCCCTTGACTTTTTTCCACATTTTGTTACGTTACAGCCTTATTCTAAAATGGATGACATTGTTTCCCCTTCCCCCTCGTCAATCTACACACAATACCCCTTAATGGTGAAGCAAAAACAGGTTTTTAGAAATTTTGCAAATTAATGAAAATTTAAAAAATGTAATATCACATTTACCTAAGTATTGAGACCCTTTACTCAGTACTGTGTTGAAGCACCTTTGGCAGCGACTACAGCCTCGAGACTTCTTGGGTATGATGCTACAAGCTTGGCACACATGTATTTGGGGAGTTTCTCCCATTCTTCTCTGCAGATCTTCTCAAGGTCTGTCAGGTTGGATGGGGAGCGTTGCTGCAAAGCTATTTTCAGGTCTCTCCAGAGATGTTCGATCGGGTTCAAGTCCGGGCTCTGGCTGGGCCACTCAAGGACATTCAGACACTTGTCTCAAAGCCACTCCTGCGTTGTCTTGGCTGTGCGCTTAGGGTCGTTGTCTTGTTGGAAGGTGAACGAACCTTAACCCRAGTCTGAGGTCCTGAGCGCTCTGGAGCAGGTTTTCATCAAGGATCTGTCTGTACTTTGCTCCGTTCAGCTTTCTCTCGATCCTGACTAATATCTAAATCCCTGCTGCTGAAAGACATCCCCACAGCATGATGCTGCCACCCCCATGCTTCACCATAGTGATGGTGCCAGGTTTCCTCCAGGTGTGACGCTTGGCATGTAGGCCAAAGAGTTCGATCTTGGTTTCGTAAGGCCAGAGAATCTTGTTTCTCATGGTCTGCGTCCTTTCGGTGCCTTTTGGAAAACTCTAACCGGGCTGTCATGTGCCTTTTATTGAGGAGTGGCTTCCGTCCGGCCACTCTACTATAATGGCCTGATTGGTGGAGTATTGCAGAGATGGTTGTCCTTTTGGAAGATTCTCCACAGAGGAACTCTGAAGCTCTGTCAGAGTGACCATCGGTTTCTTGATCACCTCCTTGACCAAGGCCCTTCTCCCTCGATGGAAGAAGGGAAACAAGATGGAAACAAGATGCAACTAAGCTCAATTTTCGAGTCTCATAGCAAAAGGTCTGAATACTTATGTAAATAAGGTAATTCTGTTTTTTCAATTTTAATACATTTGATAAAATGTCTAAAAACCTGTTTTAACTTTGTCATTTAGTGGTATTGCGTGTAGATCGATGAGGATAATAAAAAAAAAAATCTATTTTAGAATAAGGCTGTAACATAACAAAATGTGGAAACAGTCAAGGGGTCTGAATACTTTCCGAATGCACTGTAAACTCCTGAAATTCCAATTCTTAAGCCATGCTGAGAAAAGTATATGAGTGAAGGAAGGCATACTTTCTATGCAAGATCTGAAAGCAAAATATCAAATGTTTCAAAAGCTTGGCAGCACTTTGTTGAGTTATAGCATCGTTGTTCCAGTTATTTTGGAATGAAAGTCCTTTTTTTCTTCTTTGTTTTTTTTTGGGCGGAGGGGTATATTTTTATACATTGCTTTTGGGTCAACCATCTGGTCTGAGTCACATGATCTACTGGTGAAACAGACGGCATGCCCAAAAATACAACCCAGACAGGCGATCTCGCTCACATACACACACACACGCACGCACATGCACGCATGCACAAAACGTGATTATTGCACAGTGTCTGAATGTGTGACATCTGACTGATGATGACTTGACAGGCAAACATCCACAGGAAACTCTGCTGACTGGCAGACGCCAATTCCCCAGAATGCATTACTGATTGATCAACAACAGGAAGTGAGATGTGACTGCGTGTGCCCAAAGACACCATTCTGAGAGAGGGAGGAAGTTCTTTCCCAATACTCTTACCAAACAGTCCTCTGCCCTTTCTTTATCTTTCCTGCTTCATATTTCCACATAATGCCCTGGTTTTAGTCACTCCTGAAACAGTTCATGTGTAATATGTGTAATATGTGTAATATGTGTAATATGTGTAATATGTGTAATATGTGTAATATGTGTAATATGTGTAATATGTGTAATATNATGTGTAATATGTGTAATATGTGTAATATGTGTAATATGTGTAATATGTGTAATATGTGTAATATGTGTAATATGTGTAATATGTGTAATATAGATGTCCTTTTAGAACGTCATGCATGACATCAAAAACTAGTTACAAACAATCCCTCAGACATTTTTATGCCTCAGAAGTGGTCTAAAAACGCTCTCATGATCATTGATTTGGGGATGAACTATCCCTTTAAACCCAGTGTGTAGGCAAAACGTTCTACTGTGGGTGTTTTCATCCAGCCTGTGTGAAGCGTAGGAAGCTTTGATTGAATACAAAGTATGAGCTATTTATAGTGAGACAGAGCAGCATGTGAATATTCCATGGTTATTATTGGAAGACATCTGCTATTTGCAGAATCGAGATTCACAGTTGTTGCTATATTTAAACGCATTTCCATACAAAGTCTAAATTGAACGTTTTTATTCTTCCAGTGTTCTATGCTGAACAAAAATATAAACGCAACATGCAACAATTTCAACAAATTTACTGAGTTACAGTTCATATAAGGAAATCAGTCAATTCAAATTAATTAATTAGGCCATAATCTATGGAGTTCACATGACTGGATGGGGGCGCAGACATGGGTGGGCCTGCGAGGACATTGGCCCACCCACTTGGGAGCCAGGTCCACCCACTGGGGAGCCAGGCACAGCCAATCAGATTGCGTTTTCCCCCACAAAAGGACTTTATTACATACAGAAATACTCCTCAGTTGCATCAGCAGATCTCAGATGATCCCGCAGGGGAAGATGCGGAGGTCCTGGGCTGGCGTGGTTAGACGGGAGGCGGCTTTTGGTAGAGAAATGAACATTCAATTATCTGGCAATAGCTCTGGTGGACATTCCTGCAGTCAGCATGCCAATTGCACACTCCCTCAAAACTTGAGTCATCTGTGCCATTGTGTTGTGTGACAAAACTGCACATTTTAGAGTAGTTTTTATTGTCCCCAGCACAAGGTGCACCTGTACAATGATCATGCTCTCTAATCAGCTTCTTGATATGCCAGACCTGTTAAGTGCATGGATTATCTTTGCGAAGTAGAAATGGTCACTAACAGTGATGTAAACAAATGTGTGCACAACATTTTTCAGAAATGTAGCTTTTTGTGCTTATGGAACATTTCTGGGATCTTTTATTTCAGCCCATGAAACATGCGACCAACACTTTACATGTTGCGTTTATATTTTTGTTCAGTGTATGTTACCGTTGTTCAGGTAAAGGTTTTGGAGAGACACATCCTTTGGCTTTCTTAAGAAAGTGATGTCGTTGGTTCTCCCGAGTGGCGCTGCATCACAGTGCTAGCTGTGCCACTAGAGATTCTGGGTTCGAGTCCCGGCTCTGTCACAGCTGGCCACGACCGGGAGACTCATGGCGCACAACTCCCCTAACCCAGCGTCGTCTGGGTTAGGGGAGGTTTTGGCAGGCAGGGATGTACTTGTCCCATCGCGCACTACGACTCCTGTGGCGGGCCGGGCGCAGTGCACGGTGGTCGCCAGGTGTACGGCGTTTCCCCCGACACATTGGTGTGGCTGGCTTCTGGGTTAAGTGGGCATTGTGTCAAGAAGTGGCTTGGTTGGGTTCTGTTTCGGAGGACGCACGGCTCTCGACCTTCACCTCTCCCGAGTCCGTACGGGAGACAAGACTGTAACTACCAATTGGATACCATGGAAAAGGGCTGAACAAAAGAGTGAAATGAAATACAAAAAGAAAATAGTTAAAACAAGAAAAATGTATTAAAGAAAGTGCTGTCAGCACTGAGCAATCTGAATAAACCTTGGCCTAGTCTCTTGGAAACCTAATTTCCATTTAGCCTAAGTAAAATTGTCAATCCATGACAAAACATTAATCTGAAGTGCAAGGCATGATGCTCCCTACCGTAAATTCTAACCCTAACCTTAACCTTAACCATTACAATAAGCATTTGACCTTTACATTTCAACTGGGTGTGGATGTCCCAAGGGTGCCAGATAGCAGCGACCCTATCAGGAACCAGTCTGGCACTTGACTAGTCAACACAGATGTTGAAGTATCTCAAATTAATCTCAAAATGTTCATTTTTGGTTAATTATAGTTCACATTCATACTGAAATTGTTGTGAGGTCAAGACATAGCAATGTTCTGCGTAAGCAAATAACCCATCTTACTTTTTTATAGCAAGTAAACTGGACCTCAATTCGAGTGTTGTTGGCCGGTCCACAATTGCGCTATGGTGCAACAGTACCACCATGTGGGTATAAGACAAAACTGCAAGAGGTGAATATTTGCATCTCAATTGGTTCATGAACTTTCTATAATGGATATGATATTAACATAGGCATTAATTACCTCCGTTATAGGTGTGTCATGAGTCATCAAGACAGGTAATGAAAGTAACTATCAAAAATATTTCACCTGCAAAGCTCACTGACTGTGCTTGCTGATCTGTGTTTTTCGTTTAGCAAAAGGAGAGCAATGATATCAATAAATCAATAAAACAATAATATCAAAATCTTTGTTTCACATCTTTGTGCGAGGGATATTACGAATTATGCAAAATATAAATGGAAGCAATTATTCCCACGCGCCTCGCGTAAACTTGCACGGACCACCAGTGTCTGTTCCATCTCACATCTTCGCCGTCTTCGTCACGTGGTGTTTTCAGGATCGGGCTGTGGGTGTGTCTTATTCCGTCCGGTTTCATTCATAACTAAGATCGGCATTTAACGCCCAAATTAAACTATGCGGAGAAGGCTGACGCTATTTGCGTGTGATGGACAGCGTCAAATGGACCACATTAAGTAACCCAGAATAAGGTAAGTGTGTCTCCATAGTGGGCTTTCGCTTTTATCCATACAGCCAATCCATCTGTTGCCTTTGATTTATGATTGAATTATATATTCTAGTAGAATGGAGGGATAGTGCACACTACAGATTGTAGCCTACTCTGATACAGTTTACATGTAGTCATTCCAGCACTGCCCTATATATCTAGTAGGCTAGTTGGGGTAGTAGGGGATGTGATGTGGATAGGAATAGCGACCCATACTGTAGAATACAATTTTCCACACATATTGCTGATAAATCTCGCCACACCATTGCGATGAAAATGATACAGCGATGTCTGATTGTGAAGTTTGCCATAGCCTATGCAGTACAATAAGCACTTTTGTTACATAAAAGGCAACAATAATTGCCGATGATGGTCAAATATATTCGATATTATATTTTGGTAATAATTTACACCGCTTGGCTGTTTACTGGAAGATGTGTGTCAAAAATAAGATGGTGCATAAATGTGCAACGACTTCCTTGATCAGCGGTTTCTCGGAAGAAAGGATGCTGAGATGAGCGCTGTCTCAGCACCAACCCGAGGAGAGAGAGCGCGCTTCGGTTATCATCAAAGGGGAAAGAAACTGCGGGGTTACTTCAATGCATGACGAGACATGATGTGACGTTATTTCAAATGTTTCATATGTAGAAAAGAATGTGCTAGAATATCCACTGACTTACTTTTTGTTGCCGTGCCTATATTTCTGATGCCCAGAAAGCGTGATATTATATGGATATTATAGTGAGGAACATTACATTATTTCGCATAATTAAAAAGTTAGACAAAGCGTTTAATTAGGCTTAGTCCAAGGATCTGGGTCACATCATTTCACTTTCACCTGCTGTGACACATCAGCCCTCATCTCTGATGTGGCAGGCTTCACTCACAGCAAGTGTACTAGACTTCTGCTGTTTCCTCAAGTACAGGCACATCCCTGATTATTTCAGGGACAATCTATAGTCCTACAATGGTATGATTCCCCCCGAGGGGAATAAGGGAGGAGAAAGCTGCACTCACTAGATCACTTTGCCCTGAGGAATTGTTCATCTTGGCACCATTTTTTAGATTTAGTCTAGTCTTAGTCATTTTTATTAAAATATAATTATGTCTTAGTCACATTTTTGTCATTTGAATAATGATTTAGTTTAGTTATTGTCAAAATGACAAAAACAGTGGGCCATTTTAGTCCACTAAATGCCCTTTCATTTTAGTCACATTTGAGTCACATAATATTTTTATTGCCTCATTAACCTAGTAGTGTGCTTTACTGTCATAAGCTCATTTATTTTGGGTATAGTTCACCGCATGAGGAAGTTAAAACTCAAAACACATTAGCTAGAACGGTAAGACTAAACATAATACTCACTGCTAGTAGTCACGTAAACAGTAAATTGAATGTCCTAAAAAGTGTTGCAGTTGTAGCCTGCTACCCTATGCGCTCTGACTGCATCGCTTCTTGTTTTTAGTACAAACATTCATGTGTTGGAAATTCCAAATTGTTTGCATAGTCAACTTACACACAGAACTGACACACCCACTTACCCCACCAGACATGCCACCTTTTCACAGTCCCCATTCCAGAACAAATTCAAGGAAACTTACAGTATTATACAGAGTCATGATTGCATGGAATCTTATATAGTGCAAGTGAACAAAAAACCTGGTTTCAAAAAAGGAAAAAAACACCTCACGGCATAACGCCTCTCACCCATGTGACCTACTTGTTGTGTGTATGTACTGACATGTGACCTACTTGTTGTGTGTATGTACTGACATGTGACCTACTTGTTGTGTGTATGTACTGACATGCTGACCTACTTGTTGTGTGTATGTACTGACATGTGACCTACTTGTTGTGTGTATGTACTGACATGTGACCTACTTGTTGTGTGTATGTACTGACATGTGACCTACTTGTTGTGTGTATGTACTGACATGTGACCTACTTGTTGTGTGTATGTACTGACATGTGACCTACTTGTTGTGTGTATGTACTGACATGTGACCTACTTGTTGTGTGTATGTACATGACATGTATTAGTAACTGATACACACACACACACACACACACACACACACACACACACACACCACACACACCACACACACACAACACACACACACACCACACACACACACACACACACACACACACACACACACACACACACCACACACACACACACACTACATGTTAATGTTTTTAATTTTTGTAAATTGTAAAGTATTTTGTCTGGTAATGTCTTTTTCGTTGTGTCTGTCCCCAGTAAGACTAGCTGTCACTATCGGCGTCGGCTAATGGAGATCCTAATAAAATCAACAACAACAACAAAAATCACTCACAATGGCGGATACGCAATTCTACATTTCGCGCTTTGTATCTTAAAGGCATAGTTGCTTTATGAGCTCAATATTAAGAGATGACAAATAAAACATATACCCACAGAAAGCTGAGAACAAACATAGTTGCTTCTAAGGTTTGTGTTTCCAGCGATTGGATTTTGAAATGTTATAAAATCAGAAGCCTTTTTTCTGTCTCCCGGAGCACACATTGAGGGAGAGGAAGTGGCTCGCACATCACAGTAGCAGGCCCCATGGAAAGATAAGTAAAGTGGCTCCAAACGTTGCCCCTTTTTCTACCGGGAGCTTCTACCACCGGAAGATTATGGTGTGTGCCTTATTTGCATCAAGGTTGCGTTGCTGCCAGATTGGAAACCCTCCAAAAACTCTTGTCCAGTCCATTTACTAGTCAGATTTTAGGGACAGATCAAAATGTACTGGGGGAGGGGTGGTTCAAAATAGTGGAGGGTTGTCAAAGTTCTCTTTTTGCTTTGGGGAGGGTTGTGGGTGTTTTGAGGGGGCACAGGGGAGGGTAGTCAAACAATGTCTTGACTTCCTTTTGATATTACCCTAATAAAGTTTAGAAACGTTTGTGAAGGTTTGGTATGGTGTGGCTACTATTAAGCTACAGCTACTGCAGGCCTATCATATGAAGGGAAAGTGCCCCGCTGCTCCAACTGACTCTGACAGTTGGAAGAAGTTTGTTTTAGGCCCACTAGAGTTATATATACAGTATATCACAAAAGTGAGTACACCCCTCACATTTTTGTAAATATTTGAGTATATCTTTTCATGTGACAACACTGAAGAAATGACACTTTGCTACAATGTAAAGTAGTGAGTGTACAGCTTGTATAACAGTGTAAATTTGCTGTCCCCTCAAAATAACTCAACACACAGCCGTTAATGTCTAAACCGCTGGCAACAAAAGTGAGTACACCCCTAAGTGAAAATGTCCAAATTGGGCCCAATTAGCCATTTCCCTCCCCGGTGTCATGTGACTCGTTAGTGTTACAAGGTCTCAGGTGTGAATGGGGAGCAGGTGTGTTAAATTTGGTGTCATCGCTCTCACACTCCCTCATACTGACTGGTCACTGGAAGTTCAACATGGCACCTCATGGCAAAGAACTCGCTGAGGATCTGAAAAAAATAATAGTTTTTTTGCTTACTACATGATTCCATATGTGTTATTTCATAGTTTTGATGTCTTCACTATTATTCTACAATGTAGAAAATAGTACAAATAAAGAAAAACCCTTGAATAAATAGGTGTGTCCAAACTTTTGACTGTTATTGTATGTCCTGTCAATTTACAAGTAATAGGGTTTATGACTTTCCTGTTTGAAACATTTGAACTGGGCTGGTGGTTGTAGAAAGCTCTTCGCTCTACTAAAGGACTGAGCAGGTTGGATGAGGTTTTGCGTAAAATAAGGTGCTCATATGGTGTGGGGATGGGACAATGTTTTTCTGAGCATGAATCAGAGTTTTGCACACACACATTCATGCCAAAGAGATTATGTGGTAGTCTCTGATGAGAGTAGTGTATAGAGCAGATTATTGTATTGTAATACAATCAGAAGAACAAGAGAGACGTGGGATTAGCCATTGCACGCACACACACACCCACATGCACACCTGGTACACAATTTATACTGTATATGAGGTCAGTGCTGTCTCACTGCTAATGCATTCCACTTAAATGTAATACACAAGTACTTTGGGTGGCAGGTAGCCTAGTGGTTAGAGCATTGGGCCAGTAACCGGAAAGGTAAAAATCTGTCGTTCTGCCCCTGAGCAAGGCAGTTCCCTTGGTGCTGTGGATGTGGATTTAAGGCAGCCCCTGTAACTCTCTGATTCAGAGGAGTTGGGTTAAATGTGGAAGACACATTTCAGTTGTACAACTGACTAGGTATTTCCCTTCAATTTGTTGTTCTAGGAGATTATCGTGAACATGTAAGACCTACGGAGCAGCAAGGGGAACTGCCCCTGCCTACCTTCAGACTGTGCTCAAATCCCACACCCCAACCCGAGCACTCCGTTCTGCCACCTCAGGTCTCTTGGCTGTCCCACCCCTACGGAGGTTCAGCTCCCACTCAGCCCAGACAAATCTTATATCTGTCCTGGCACTTCGATGGTGGAATGAGCTTCCCCCTGAAGCTAGGACAGCAGAGTCCCCGCCCATCTTCTGAAAACACCTGAAACCCTACCTCTTCAAAGAGTATCTTAAATAAGACCTCTCAGTCTTACCCCCACCCCCACCCCATTAAAAAAATACTTGCACTTGTCTATTCCTATTAGCCCTGACTGCTGATAACTTCTGTACTGAGGAAAAATGTGCTTACTACAACTATGTGGTTTTCTCACCTAGCTATGTTAAGATGAATGCACTTACTGTAAGTCCTTTAGATAAGTGGAGCACATGTTAAATCAGGCTCCAGACAGTATCAGTGTCACGCCCTGGCCTTAGTATTCTTTGTTTTCTTTATTATTTTAGTTAGGTCAGGGTGTGACATGGGGTTTAGGTTTGTGTTTTTGTATTGTCTTGGGTGGTTTGTAGTGTCTAGGGGGATTTGTTTGAGTGTATGGGTTTGTGTTGAGTGGAGGTGTCTAGATAAGTCTATGGTTGAGTGTATGTGTCTAGATAAGTCTATGGTTGAGTGTAGGTGTTTAGAAAAGTCTATGGCTGCCTGATTTGGTTCTCAATCAGAGACAGCTGGTTATAGTTGTCTCTGATTGGGAGCCATATTTAAGGGAGCCATAGGCTTTAGTATTTTGTGGGTAATTGTCTATGTAGAACGTTTGTAGCCTGTGTGTGTAAGTGCACAACGTTATTTAGCTTCACGGTCGTTTGTTGTTTTGTATAGTTTGTTAAAGTGTTTCGTGTCGTGTTCATCTTCGTCTTTTAAATAAAAAAAGAGAAGATGTATTCATATCCAGCTGCGCCTTGGTCCTCATTCTCTCCAGTACACGATCGTGACAATCAGGGCAGCCTGCGCACAAGAAAGAACTAGACTGGATAGTTTATGAGTATCTAAGCTCTCCTCTCCTTTCCCCTCTTCTCTCCTCTCTCCTCTCCCCTACCCTCTCATCTCCTCTCCCCTTTTCTGTCTGTCGTCCTCAGGGTTCACTCTCTCTGACCTGGACCATGAGCAATGACTCGCCTGTACTGACAAGCCTGACGGAGAACTCCACCGTAAGTACTGCAGCTCTCTACCTCCTGTCCTCTCTCCATCCATCTTGTGCTCTCCTACTCTCTCTATCTATCATCTCTCCACCTTCTCTTCATCCGTCTCTCTCCATGCTATCTTCATCCTCTCTCCTACCTCTTTTCTCACACTTCTCCCTCTCTCTTTATCTCCCCACAATCTCCATTCAGTCTCTTCCCTCCATCCTCTCTCTCCATCCTGTTTTTTCTCTCCATTGAGCCCCCAGTCTTTGTGCCCATAACCCAGAAGCAGACATTGGGTTCAGTGGCTGGCTGCAGCCTGTCATGTCAGATTAGCCAAGTGGGTTTCAGTAGGTTAGTAATATGGTCTGCAGGTAGCCGGTCAGGGTTTCAGTAGGTTAGTAATATGGTCTGCAGGTAGCCGGCAGGGTTTCAGTAGGTTAGTAATATGGTCTGCAGGTAGCCGGACAGGGTTCAGTAGGTTAGTAATATGGTCTGCAGGTAGCCGGCCAGGGTTTCAATAGGTTAGTAATATGGTCTGCAGGTAGCCGGCCAGGGTTTCAATAGGTTAGTAATATGGTCTGCAGGTAGCCGGCCAGGGTTTCAATAGGTTAGTAATATGGTCTGCAGGTAGCCGGCCAGGGTTTCAGTAGGTGTATATGGTCTGCAGGTAGCCGGACAGGGTTTCAGTAGGTTAGTAATATGGTCTGCAGGTAGCCAGCCAGGGTTTCAGTAGTTAGTAATATGGTTGCAGGTAGCCGGCCAGGGTTTTCAGTAGGTTAGTAATATGGTCTGCAGGTAGCCGGCCAGGGTTTCAATAGGTTAGTAATATGGTCTGCAGGTAGCCGGCCAGGGTTTCAATAGGTTAGTAATATGGTCTGCAGGTAGCCGGCCAGGGTTTAATAGGTTAGTAATGGTCTGCAGGTAGCCGGCAGGTTTCAGTAGGTAGTAATATGGTCTGCAAGTAGCCGGCCAGGGTTTCAGTGGGTTAGTAATATGGTCTGCAGGTAGCCGGCCAGGGTTTCAGTGGGTTAGTAATATGGTCTGCAGTGTAGCCGGACAGGGTTTCAAGTGTTAGTAATATGGTCTGCAGCTAGCCGGCCAGGGTTTCAGTAGGTTAGTAATATGGTATGCAGCTAGCCGGCCAGAGTTTCAGTAGGTTAGTAATATGGTATGCAGCTAGCCGGCCGGGGTTTCAGTAGGTTAGTAATATGGTCGCAGGTAGCCGGACAGGGTTTCAGTAGGTTAGTAATATGGTCTGCAGCTAGCCGGCCAGGGTTTCAGTAGGTTAGTAATATGGTCTGCAGGTAGCCGGCCAGGGTTTCAGTAGGTTAGTAATATGGTCTGCAGTAGCCGGTCAGGGTTTCAGTAGGTTAGTAATATGGTCTGGCTAGCGGCCAGGGTTTCAGTAGGTTAGTAATATGGTCTGCAGGTAGCCGGCCAGGATTTCAGTAGGTTAGTAATATGGTCTGCAGGTAGCCGGCCAGGGTTTAGTAGGTTAGTAATATGGTCTGCAGGTAGCCGGCCAGGGTTTCAGTAGGTTAGTAATATGGTCTGCAGGTAGCCGGACAGGGTTTCAGTAGGTTAGTAATATGGTCTGCAGGTAGCCGGACAGGGTTTCAGTAGGTTAGTAATATGGTCTGCAGCTAGCCGGCCAGGGTTTCAGTAGGTTAGTAATATGGTCTGCAGGTAGCGGCCAGGGTTTCAGTAGGTTAGTAATATGGTCTGCAGGTAGCCGGACAGGTTTTCAGTAGGTTAGTAATATGGTCTGCAGCTAGCCGGCCAGGTTTCAGTAGGTTAGTAATATGGTCTGCAGGTAGCCGGCCAGGGTTTCAGTAGGTTAGTAATATGGTTGTGCAGCTAGCCGGCCAGGGTTTCAGTAGGTTAGTAATATGGTCTGCAGGTAGCCGGCCAGGGTTTCAATAGGTTAGTAATATGGTCTGCAGGTAGCCGGCCAGGTTTCAATAGGTTAGTAATATGGTCTGCAGGTAGCCGGACAGGGTTTCAGTAGGTTAGTAATATGGTCTGCAGTAGCCGGCCAGGGTTTCAGTAGGTTAGTAATATGGTCTGCAGGTAGCGCCAAGGTTTCAATAGGTAGTAATATGGTCTGCAGGTAGCCGGCCAGGGTTTCAATAGGTTAGTAATATGGTCTGCAGGTAGCCGGCCAGCGTTTCAGTAGGTTAGTAAATATGGTCTGCAGGTAGCCGGCCAGGGTTTCAGTAGGTTAGTAATATGGTCTGCAGGTAGCCGGCAGGGTTTCAATAGGTTAGTAATATGGTCTGCAGGTAGCCGGCCAGCGTTTCAGTAGGTTAGTAATATGGTCTGCGGTAGCCGGCCAGGGTTTCAGTAGGTTAGTAATAGGTCTGCAGGTAGCCGGCCAGGGTTTCAGTAGGTTAGTAATATGGTCTGCAGGTAGCCGGCCAGGGTTTCAGTAGGTTAGTAATATGGTCTGCAGGTAGCCGGCCAGGGTTTCAGTAGGTTAGTAATATGGTCTGCAGGTAGCCGGCCAGGGTTCCAGTAGGTTAGTAGTAATATGGTCTGCAGCTAGCCCGGACAGGGTTTCAGTGGGTTAGTAATATGGTCTGCAGGTAGCCGGCCAGGGTTTCAGTAGGTTAGTATATGGTCTGCAGGTAGCCGGCCAGGGTTTCAGTAGGTTAGTAATATGGTCTGCAGGTAGCCGGGCCAGGGTTTCAGTAGGTTAGTAATATGGTCTGCAGGTAGCCGGCCAGGGATTTAGCTGCTCCCACTGAATGATTTTGTTGTTCTTACTGTTGAGCTGAGTTGGTAAAAACAGCAGATTGCATTATTACACTATAGTAACTCTGGCAGTGGAGAAGGTGTGTGTGTGTGTGTGTGTGTGTGTGTATGATGTTTCCTGTAATGATAACTGAGACCCACCAGGTAATTGTGCTGCCTGTGAGGCTTTCCCTGAAGGATCTGAGCTCGTTCTGCCCCTGAGCAAGGCAGTTAACCCCCAACAACAGCTCCTGAGCGCCAATTATGTGGATTTAAGGTAGCCTCACGCACCTCTCTGATTCAGAGGGGTTGGGTCAAATGCAGAAGACACATTTCAGTTGTACAACTGACTAGGTACCTCCCTTTCCCTGTTACTACGCCGTAACACACTGTACTCCATCCCCACCTCACTGTCTAGACCTACACACAGTCTTTACATGAGTCCCCCTCCTGCTGAACCTATATACTAATGGATGAACCCTGTGTGATAGGTTATTCACTAATACACTTCTGTAGTCCAGTGACAGAAAGAGGATGAAGGCAGAGTAAAAATGAATATGCTGATGATCACTTATTTAAATGTGTTCACGCTTTCCAAGGTCAAACAATAGGCACACAATTATTTTTGTTTCATTAGCGAATCTAGCGATGCTTTGATCCGAGGCCTGGTTATGCTAGCAGCTAACCTGACGCAAGCTGTTTTCATTCTCAGAAGGGCATTCAATTGGAAACCATGGCTCCCTCTCCCTCCCAGTCATTCCTCGTAGAATATTCGCTCAGTTGCTGGATTGTGTGTGTGATTGGAGTTAACAGGTTGACAATGTTTGATTGATGGTTGGTGTTCTGGAACTTTCCCCAGAAGCTAATTCTGAGGGTTCCAAATTCCTCTGAGGGAAATGTAGAATTGCAGACTCAGATCATTCCCCTATCTCTACATTCTTTCTTCTCTGTCTGTCTCTCACTCTTATGTCTCACTCTCTCCATCTCGCTCTCTCTCTCATTCTATCCCCCCTCGCTTACTCTGGGGTGCATTAGTTATTAACTCAGTATACAGTAATACTGTGTGGAACAGTAATACTGTGTGGAATTTCTAGGTTGACCTTGTTGTTCCCTCAGTCAAGGTCATGAATCACTGTAGACTCTTGTGATCTAGAGGGCTTCCCCATCCATAGTATGGAGTGTTCTGTCTTTCACTCAATCACCAATCTTAGCATTACTCATAGCACATTTGATATCACAGCCAATCCCTTACTGTCCTCTCTGTCTTAATCATAGCGTAATTAGAGTAGAGGGGTGTGTTAAATGAAATTCAATATAGAACTGCTTCGTCATTGGCTTTTAATGGCCCTCCATTATCAGAATCAGTCCATAATAAAACATCAGCAGAAAAGTCTGGTTCTCACTGCTTACCACGGTCTGACTGTCTCCTCCTGATGATGCCGCCCTGTCGCCCCTCCTCTCTCCTCTTCTCTCTCTCTCCTCCTCTCCTTGTCTCACCCTCTCTCCTCCTCCTCTCCTCCTTTCCTCCTCTCTCCATCTCCTCCACTCCTCCGTCTCTCCCCCTCTTCCCCGTCTCTCCCCTCTCTCCTCCTCTCCCCCTCTCTCCTCCTTCCCCCCTCTCTCCCCCTCTCCTCTACATCGTCCCTCCTTTTCTCCACCCATTTCCATTTTTAGCGTGCAGAGTCCTCATTTTCCCCTCAGTCAGATGAGCAGGGAAATTGAATTAAAGGTCTCATTGACGTTTCGATTCTAATCCTGAGGATCACTTAGGGAAGACAGAGCACGTTAATCACAAAGTACAGAGAAGAGCAGTTGCGCAACATTACTGTATGTGAGCATGTGTGGCTTACATCTTTCTGTATCAACGCAACTCCTTATTAAATATTACACTGCTGAGCTGACACAGTAATGGGACAAAAATATTTATTCTGACTTCCAAAGGAAAATGATCTTTTTCCCAGCTGCACTAGTCATGTATCTGAGATGTTGGCTTGGCACAGTAGATTCACACACGCATTCACACAAACATGGTGTGAAAACATAATGCATTTCAGAAGAATACTGTACTGCAGGCTATCTATTCAATCATTGATTGACAATACAATACATTATGACGCACAACAGTAATGCAAGGCAAAACCCTTTAATGGGATGCAAAGTATGAAATACAATAGATTTTCTATCATATTTCTGTCACCTATCCAGTCATTTCAGATCTGTGTACACTGAAAGTGTTAGCCACGAGGGTAAGCTGCTAGGCTAAATAAAACCTGAAGAGTCACACCCAGTTTCTCCAGATAGAAGTTCCCTTAACCAAAGATCTATTTGGGAAACTTTTACCGACTCCCATTGGTTGAAAGGGGTAGTGTCTAGGGTAAGGTACGAAAAGTGGAAATGGTACTAGGCCTCTGACCCTTATGGTCCTTCCCTCTATACAGGAGGTACCAGTGTCAGCAGGACGGGTGGAGAACTATGTGATCCTGCTGGTCCTGCTGTGTGTGTTCGCTGGAGGTTCACTGATCCTGTTGCTGTTCTGTCACCGCTGCTCTGTGGGCAGCCGCCGATACTCCAGGTACCACACACTTCTCACCTCTACAGTAACCACACCTACAGCGTTATAGGTCATGTCCCTGGCTCTAACTCCTAAGCGTATTATGTATTAACAAAACTGTGGCACGTCTGCACAGAGAGATTAGGAGACACAGTGTTGAAGTGATTAGGATAGAAATGGATTACTGCTCAGAGTGAAATCAAAATGAGCATTAAATCTTTGATGCCTGGAGACAGTTCTATTTTTGACCGCAAAGGGCAAAGAGACAGTACCAATAACACTCCCTTTCTCCGTCTTTTCTCCCTCTCTTTCTGTCCTCTGTATGCAGGGCCAGTGATGATCCAGAGAAGACTAATACCACCTATGTGGAGGATTCACAGCCCACACAAGGTAAGGAGGATGTACATTCTACTTCCGTTTAGACACAGAATGTTTTTATTAAAACCATAGAAACTGACACCTTCTCCTTAAATGTTTTCCTCTCGTCTCATCTCCTCTCCTTTCCTCTCCTCCCCTCTTCTTACATCGCCTCTCCTCTCCTCCCCCTCTCACGTCACCTCTCCTCCTCTCTCCTCTCCTCCCCTCCCCTCCTCTCCTCTCACATTGCCTCCCCTCTCTCCTCTCTCCTCTCCTCCCCTCTCTCCAGACATCACTATAAGGCTAGATGAGTCAGATGCTCTCTCACCGTCTAGCTGCCATGATGAAGAGACAGACAGGTTCATGTCCACCTGCTCTACTGGCCGCCGTGTCTCCTTCAATGAGTCAGCTCTTTACGAAAAGGAGAGCAAGACTCAGGACAAAGGACGCAGGTACAGGACAATGTTATTTACAAAATGGCTGCCGTGTATCACTCAGGTTGATGTTGCAACACAAGTACAGATTGGTGGTAGAAGTGGAGAGTCGTCTCCATACAATGTTAAGTCTTTTGAAGCAAGGTCTTCCTTGAAAAACAATCTCTTTATCTCATTGGAAACTTGGGACTGAATTAAATGTAGATACCATTTCCTTCCTCTCCTCCTACTCAGATACACCCTCACAGAAGGGGACTTCCATCACCTGAAGAAGGCCCGTCTGACCCATCTCCCCCTGGCCCCCCCTCCCTCTACCCTGAAGATCCTCACCATCATGGAGTGTGAGTCTACAGAGAGCAGCAGCCTCAACGTCAACGAACCGCCCACTCCCAAACTCCCACTGTACCCCCTCTACCAGGTAAACATCCACATTTTACATTTAGCATGATTACTTTTCCATGGCAAAAAAAAACATAGCATTTATTGGTTAGGGGCATTAGAACTTCAGGTGTCTGGGAAGGTAGATAAATATCTAGCTGACTCAAGTACTCAACCAGAGGTGGTTGGTAGGATGGTGGAGGATCTATAGGAAGACTCATTGTAATGGCTAGAAGGGAATGGATAGAACGGAGTCAATATGTTTGATGTGTTTGATACCGTTCCATTGATTCCATTCTAACCATGACAATGAGCCCGTCCTCCTGTAGCTCCTCCCACCAGGATCCTCTGTACTCAACCTACTATACAACCTTGCGATTGCTTTTCCCTGATCATCCTAACTGAACCTCGTGTGTTGTGTAGTCTTCTGAGAGGGCTGGGCCCGCCTGGTTGTGCCAGAGCTCTGGTAGTGCCCTCCCTGGAGACATCCACCACTACATCCTACTGGACTCCAGACTCAGCCACAGTCCACCAATCCTGTGCCCCCCAACCCCCCGCTCCAGAACCGTGAGTATTATACATGACTTTATACACACACCACTACAGACTCTGATGAAGAGGTATCACTCTCTATTTTGGAACCCTGTATGCCTCTGGGTGACAGGGGTTCGAGCCCCCACTTGGCTGTCCTTAAAACCCTTTCCTTGACCCTCTCTATATGTACATTATCTCTATATCTACGTTATCTACCGATCTCTACTTATACTCTATCTGCTTTGACAGGCGGAGTCCGTAGGGGACGGACCACGGGTTAGGACAGAAGGAGAGATGGAGATTACAGGGATGAGAGGAGTGGGGGGAACGTTTCCGGCCCCCCTCCACCGGGGTTCCGTTCTGCACTTCTTCTGCAAACTGAGACGGCATGCCAGCTTGGAGGGGGCCGGGCCTTACTTCAGGAAGTGGAAGTTTGACAGCAGCCATCGTGCCGCCAGTCTAGACGCCAAAGGTGAGAGGTCATGTAGCTAGGCTAGAGGCATGTGTCTGGTTTTATTAAGTTAAACTTTTTGGACTAATGTGAAATTTAAAGGTAATTTCCAATTGAGCCGACATACGGTGCATTTGAAAAGTTTTCAGACCCCTTGCCTTTTTCCACATGTTGTAACGTTACAGCCTTATTCTAAAGTGTATTAAATAGTTTACCGTAAAGGCCTGATTGGTGGAGTGCTGCAGAGATGGTTGTCCTTCTGGAAGGTTCTCCCATCTCCACAGAGGAACTCTGGAGCTCTGTCAGAGTGACCATCAGGTTCTTGGTCACCTCCCTGACCAAGGCCCTTCTCCCCCGATTGCTCAGTTTGGCCGTTCGGCCAGCTCTAGGATAAGTATTGGTGTTTCCAAAATTCTTCCATTTAAGAATGATGGAGGCCACTGTTCTTGGGGACCTTCAATGCTGCCTCGACACAATCCTGTCTCGGAGCTCTACGGTCAATTCCTTCGACCTCATGGCTTGGTTTTTGCTCTGACATGCACTATCAACTGTGGGACCTTATATAGACAGTTGTGTGCCTTTCCAAATCATGTACAATCAATTGAATTTACCACAGGTGGACTCTGTCTACAATCAAGTTGTAGAAGCATCTCAAGGATGATCAATGAAAACAGGATGCACATGAGCTCAAACAGGATGCACATGAGCTCAATTTTGAGTCTCATAGCAAAGCGTTTGAATACTTATGTAAATAAACTATTTCTTAAAACCTGTTTTTGCTTTGTCACTATGGGGTATTGTGTGTAGATTGATGAGGAAAATGTTTTATTTAATCCATTTTAGAATAAGGCTGTAACGTAACAAAATGTGGAAAAAGTCAAGGGATCTGAATACTTTGCGAATGCACTGTATGGAGCGTTTACCGTGAATGCACTGTATGGAGCGTTTACCGTGAATGCCCTGTATGGAGCGTTTACCGTGAATCCCTAGTAAATAGGAGCGTTTACCGTCAATGCCCTGTATGGAGCGTTTACCGTCAGCCCTGTATGGCGTTTACCGTATGCCTTTATGGAGCGTTTACGTGAATGCCTGTATGGACGTTTACCGGAATGCCCTGTATGGAGCGTTTACGTGAATGCCTGTATGAGCGTTTACCGTGATAATGCCTGTATGGAGCGTTTACCGTGAATGCCCTGTATGGAGCGTTTACCGTGAATGCGCTGTATGGAGCGTTATTACCGTGAATGCCCTGTATGGGAGCGTTTACCGTGAATGCCCTGATATGGAGCGTTTACCGTGAATGCGCTGTATGGAGCGTTTTACCGTGTGAATGCCCTGTACGAGCGTTTACCGTGAACGCGGAAACAATGTGCTATTGATTGAATCGAGTCCTAAACTGCATTGGAATCAATATGAAGATAGAAGAGAGGAGAAACATGTGTTGTGTTGTGTTGTGTGTTTCCCCAGGCTCTCCTAAGAAACGTCCATTCAGAGAGCAGAGAGCAGCCAGTGATAACACAGACCCAACTGAAGAGGACTCACCCCCTCCTCACCCTTCTCCCTCTCCGCCGAACATCATCCAGCCCTCCCTCCGCACACAGCCAGAGCAGGCCTCCAGTTCTCTCTGCAGGTCGCTATTCCCCCCACCTGCCCACCCTCACCCTGTCTCAGCAGGTACCATTCACAGACTCTTACTTCTAACAAACAATATTATACTCATATCGGTTATAGGGGTACCCATTGAATCTGAATACATCATAGTATAATTCCGTAACTGAACTACCTTTAGATAAGTGCAGTTGTTAAGAAAGATAAGAGACAGGCAGTGATAAATAAAACATGTGGGTGTTATTGATGTTGAATCTACCTGATGTCTCTCTGTCTCTGTCTCTCTGTTTCTGTCTCTCTCTCTCTCTGTTGCTGTCTCTGTCGCTCTCTCTATCTTTCTCTCTGTCGCTCTCTCTGGTCCTCTTTCTGCTGGCTCTCTTTCTGTCGCTCTCTCTCTGTCGCTCTCTCTCTGTCTCTCTGTTCTCTCTCTCTGTCTCTCTCTTTCTGTCACTCTTCTCTCTGTCTCTCTCTTTCTGTCCTCTCTGTCTGTCTCTCTCTGTCTGTCACTCTCTCTGTCTGTTCTCTCTCTCTTCTGGTCTCTGTCTCTCCTCTCTGTCTTCTCTTCTCTGTCTCTTGCTCTCTGCCTCTGTCTCTCTCTCTGTCTCTCTATCTCTGTCTCGTCTCTCTCTCTGTTCTCTCTTTCTGTCTCTCTCTATCTCTCTCTCTGCTTCTCTTTCTGTCTCTGTCTCTGTCTCTGTCTCTGTCTCTCTGCAGGTTAGAGGTGGAGGCGGTGGTAGAGGCTGCCAGCAGCAGCAGGACAGAGAGAAACGCAACTCACCCACCACCAGAGCCCCCTGAGACCCAAGAGAGAGGGCAAGAGCCTGGGGAGGAAGCGACGAGAACAGGGACAGGGTTATGGAGAGAAGCTGGGGCAGTGACAAGAACAGAAGCAAGAGAGGAGGTCAATGAATGGGTTGGGCCAGGAGAAGAGTCAGATGAAGATGAAGAGGAAGAGAAAGATATTTTAGGGACAGAACAAAGGGTGGGTATGGGATCAGAGATAATGGAAGGTCTGTGTGCAGACGAAGCCCAAGAGGGAGGAGAACGTTTCCAGGCAGAGCTAGGAGCTGAGGCAAGGATAAGGGCAAGGACTGCGGATGGGTTGGGGGCCACTCCAAATACAGAAGCAGGGATGGGGGTAAGAGCCAAGACAGGGGTAGGGGCTGTTCTGGGAACAGAAAGAGAGGTCGAGTCAGGAGACAGGTTTGAGTCAACGTTAGAGGTGGGGGCAATAATAGGGGCAGAATTAGTAGTTGAGGCAGGGCTAGGGGCATCAGGGGTGAGGATAAAGGCAGATTCTGGATCAGGGTTAGAAGGGGTGCTAAGTGCTGGAGCAGGGCCAGGGTTATGGGAAGATCCAGGGCCTCGATCAAGGTCTGGGTCTGGGGTGTGTATCAGTCGACAGGAGAGCTCTGAGACCCAGCCCTCTCTGTACAGAGACATCTGGAGCCTGCGAGCCTCTCTGGAGCAGTATGCCTCCTCGGACCAGAGCAGCACGGACAGGGAGTCCATACGCAGCGACGCCGACAGCGTGTGTTCACTAGGAGGCGCTGCAGCCCGGTCCGGCTTTGCTGCCTGTCTCTCCCAGGACCTTGGCGACGAACTGGAGGAAGAATGGGAGTATGGGGACACGGGAAGGGAGGGGGGAGACAGAGGACAGAGGGAGACAGAGGGGGAGGCGGAATACAGGGACACTGGAAGAAAGATTGGGCACAGGGGGGTCCAGAGGAGAGATAGTGAGGGAGGAGGAGGAGAAGGCGGAACCGGGGTAGGAGGAGGAGGTGAAGGGGAGGCGGGCAGCCGGAAGCTCCTGCAGATGGATAGTGGGTACACGTCCATTGAGGCTCCGATGCGGGCCCCTGAGGAGCTGAGGCTGTTCGGGGCCCCTGTAGGCCCTCGAGGGAAGACGGCGTCGGAGAGAAGGCTGTTCTTCACCAGCTCTGGGAGGAAGGGCACCGTGTGTGAGAGCTTCGAGGCCAAGGTGTTCCAGGAGGAGCTGGAGGATGAGATGGGAAAGAGTACTGAGGGGGAAGAGAAACCTTTGAAGAGGTCCCCAAGGTCTTCTAATGGAGGAAAGACGCTTATTCTCAAAGAACCACCACATTCGGTATCACCACTAAAATCGCTACAACTGCAACAACTGCCGCTACAGTTGCCCCAACCCCAACCTCTTCCCTCGCCACGGCCCGTACGCCTCCGTCGGCGTGACTACAGCATAGACGAGAAGACGGACGCACTGTTCAACGAGTTCCTGCGTCACGATCCCCGCTTCGACCAGCAGGAGTCGCCGCTGCGCTCCCGGCACCGCTCGCGCATCCACCTTCGCAAGCAGTGGCAGCGCCACAAGCAGTACAGCGACCCGGGGTCTGGTGCTGGGGGGCGCTACTCGCCCTCTCTGGAGAGGCAGAGTTTCAGACCCTTACGGAGGGGCGACAGTGCGGGATACCCTCTAGACACACGCTATCACAGCACACTGTCTCGTATCGCCAGCGCAGCCGACGAGGAGACCAGTGAGGGGGCGGCTAGCGAGGGAGCAACCAATGAGGGTGCGGCCTGTGAGGGTGCGGTGCATGAGAGCACACACGTTAAGGACTCAACCAATCAGGGCACAGGGAATGAGACTGTAGCCAATCAGGACGCAGCTAGTCTGTCATCTGACACACTGAGGGCTGAGGCCAGTGGGATGGACCCGAGGGTAGACAATTACAACAACAACAGTAGCCAAGCTTTGACTCTATCAGAGAGTTACTCCTCTGTCCCCACACAGAACCATCCTGTGGCTCTCCCTAAGTCCCTGAAAGACTCCCACATAGATCCCCCTATTCTCCACATTGAAGAACCTGAATCCCCAGGCTTAAATTCCCATCCTCAGCCCCAGGCTCAGGCTCGATCCCCTTGCCTGTCTGATAAGCTTTCTGTGACCCTGGAGGACAGGCTCTACACTGGGCTGTGGAGGACAGGGCAGGGTCAGGGAGGACCAGAGTATGTGGTTGGAGCCATCTCCCTCTCCTCTTCTCCTGAGCCCTCCAGCCCTGTGTAGCCGGCCGCCAGTTAGGTTCATGTCATCTCACTTCAGTTCATTCAATGGATGATTTTGTTCTATTTCTACTATATAGCATTAAATAAACAAAAGACCTTCCCACATGTAAGTGACACACCCTTTTCTCTGGCTTTGAACACTTCCTCATGACTGACATCACTTCCTGTACAGGTATAGGCATTTGCATCGCTTGCTGTTTGATTGATAGTTCGTGCTATCTGGGGTCCTTGGGGTGTCCCAATCCTAAACCTAACCTTAACCACTACCCTAACCATAACCCTAACCCTTACCTAACCTTAACCGTTTTAAATTTCAACTTCAATTGGGTGACATCAGATTTGACACGTCCCAAGGATACCGTTTAGACTTAGAGGCTCTGATACAGGTTTCTTGACTGATACTTTACGCAATTCATATGATATGACAATATGGCTATTGGCTGCACTCTCTATTCTCTTCCAGTGTGACTCCCTACAGCCGTATGTTACCATGAAACTAGGTGCTGTGGCATCTTTTCTGGTAGACTATGAAAGATAGAAATCTGCGACCTTAGATTTCCATATTTACCGGTATATTCTTGCTTTAGATAGATATTCATCTCGGTTAACCCAGAACTAAAACCTTGCGTAAATTGGTCAACATATTCGAGCAACAGTAGTTGTCACGAAGGGATATCTATGTCAGTAATCAAGTTTTCAAGATATATAACTTTCAAAATATAGAAATACAGCCGGTATGATGCATTTTGAAAGTTATATATCTTTGAGAACTTGATTACTGACATGCAAAATATGTTTGGACTATATCAACAATGGAATGAAACATATACCAAAATATAATTTTTGGGTGAAATTTTCACTTTAAGCACTGCCTTCGCCCCAATCCTGATGCTCCAAATAACCAGTGATGAAAACCCAAAGACCAGAACTTTGTCCCATGCAGCCCATCCCTTCGTGACAGATTATACGTTTCTACGAGAGATTAGATAGCTATCCTTGCTAGGAAATTAGATATCCAATTCCTAGCTAGATTGTTGCTAGCATTTAAACACGCCCCTATCCATATTGACGGGACGGCAGTGGAGAAGGTGGAAAGCTTCAAGTTCCTCGGTATACACATCACTGACGATCTGAAATGGTCCACCCACACAGACAGTGTGGTGAAGAAGGCGCAACAGCGCCTCTTCAACCTCAGGAGGCTGAAAAAATTTGGCTTGGCCCCTAAAATCCTCACAAACTTTTACAGATGCACAATTGAGGACATCCTGTCGGGCTGTATCACCGCCTGGTACGGCAACTGCACCGCCCACAACCACAGGGCTCTCCAGCGGGTGGTGCGGTCTGCCCAACACATCACCAGGGGAAACTACCTGCCCTCCAGGACACCTACAGCACCCGATGTCACAGGAAGGCATAAAAGATCATCAAGGACAACAACCACCCGAGCCACGGCCTGTTCACCCCGCTGTCACCCAGAAGGCGAGGTCAGTACAGGTGCATCCAAGCTGGGACCGAGAGACTGAAAAACAGCTTCTATCTCAAGGCCATCAGACTGTTAAATAACCATCACTAGCCGGCTTCCACCCGGTTAAGCAACCCTGCACATTAGAGGCTGCTGCCCTATGTACATAGACTTGAAATCACTGGCCACTTTAATAATGGAACACTAGTCACTTTAATAATGTTTAAATAATGTTGACATACTGCTTTTCTCATCTCATATGTATATATTGTATTGTATTCTATTCTACTGTATTTTAGTCAATGCCACTCCAACATTGCTCGAACTATTATTTATATATTTCTTAATTCCATTATTTTACATTTAGAATTGTGTGTATTGTTGTGAACTATTAGATACTACTGCACTGTTGGAGCTAGGAACACAAGCATTTCGCTACACCTGCAATAACATCTGCTAAATATGTGTATGTGACCAATAAAATGTGATTTGACTTCCCTGCTCACATCCTTTTTTCTGCCATAATAGTGTAATTTACAGCATGATATGTGTGTAAACAATGTGAAAATGAATACTGTACAGTTTTACATAATAGGAAATGCACTTTGATGGGAAGATAATATGGTATGTTTGTCATTTTCCTCATTCCAAAACGTCTTCAAATGTCCTTCTCATCATGAGTATCATTGAGTATGGGTAATGTCATCATGATTATCATTGAGTATGGGTAATGTCATCATGATTATCATTGAGTATGGGTAATGTCTCAGCAGAGGATCATTGAGTATGGGGTAATGTCATCATGATTATCTGGGGGTTGATGTAATGGTGGATAATGTCTCATGAGGATGTATCATTGAGTATGGGTAATTGTCATCATGATTATCATTGAGTATGGGTAATGTCATCATGATTATCATTGAGTATGGTAATGTCATCATGATTATCATTTGTATGTTAATGGGTGTCTGTCCATAGAGTTGACTGGATTCAGGTCTGGTAGTTTGCTCCATTTATGCATTCAAAACAAATTAGCACCCAGATTACTTGAGTAACACATGATGACAAGATTTGATTCAGGTTTGGTTTGATTTCATATTGATTCTCATTTTTTGTTTATATATCTATTTTATTTATCTATTTATTCAAATTTGCTCATTTATGTGCTCTCCTGTATTGCATCTTCAATGGCATCATATTAAACGTTAAAAAAAAAACAGTTATGAAATAACCCCTAGAAAATGGGAATTTTTGTGTAAAGTTCTACCATATCTAGAAAACAAATGGTGTCTATGCTCTTCCTCTTTTGTCCTCCCTCTCCAATTTCCCAGACCCTTATCAGCACTAGAAACCAGAAATTATAACTACAACTCATTCCAATCTCTGACATCGACCTCCATCCTCCATGTTGTGTCTGATATTGATTATAGAAGGGGAATCCATTCTCCCCTGGAGGCCTGAGCTGAGGGAACAGGGATGTGTCGCAGGCAGCTGTCTGCTGGATGAAGGCACTTAACATAAGCCTGATGACACAATACTCTAAGGCTACGTTTACACAGGCAGCCCAATTCTGATCTTTTTTTCACTAATTGTTTTTTCTTTACCAATCAAATCAGCTCTGAGAGAAGATCTCATGTGAAAAGGTCTGATGTGATTGGTCAAAAATATCAGAATTGATCTGCCTGTGTAAATGTAGCCTTAGTGTATGTTGTCAGTCAGGCTGATGGTAAGTCTCCTTCATCCAGCAGACAGTTATCACCAGCCTGACTGACACATGATATTCTGTCGTCAGATAAATACTCACACTCATGGTGTAGAGAAAACAGACAGAGCGACAGAGGGTGAGGGAGAGAAAGAGGACAGACAGAGTGACAGAGAGGGGAGGGGAGAGAAAGAGGACAGACAGAGCGACAAGGGTGAGGGGAGGAAAGAGCACAGACAGAGCGACAGAGGGTGAGGGGAGAGAAAGAGAACAGACAGAGCGACAGAGGGTGAGGGGAGAAAGAGGACAGACAGAGCGAAAGAGGGTGAGGGGAGAGAAAGAGGACAGGGAAAGAGGAGAAAGAGCAGGGGACTGGGAGGGGAGACCTGGGGAATGTAGCTCCCATAGGACTATGAAATCGGAGTTGCAATTAGGATCTGATCAAAACGCTAAATGTAAATGCTTCCAGTACATTGGTTTGACCCTGCAACGCTGAGTGAGTGACTTCTCAGCACCAATAACCCTAACCCACTGGAAGGGTTATTTAATGACCCTAACCCACTGGAAAGGGTTATTTAATGACCCCTAACCCCACTGGAAGGGATATTTAATGACCCCTAACCCACTGGAAGGGATATTTAATGACCCTACCCCACTGGAAGGGAATTTAATGAGCCCTACCCACTGAAGGGATATTTAATGACCCCTACCCCACTGGAAGGGATATTTAATGACCCTAACCCCACTGGAAGGGTTATTTAATGACCCCTAACCCACTGGAAGGCCTATTTAATGACCCCTAACCCCACTGGAAGGATGCTATTAATGACCCCTAACCCCACTGGAAGGGTTATTTAATGACCCCTAACCCCACTGGATAAGGCGGGTTTTTAATGACCCTATACCCACTGGAAGTATTAAGACCCCTAACCCACGGAAGGTGTATTTAATGACCCCTAACCCACTGAAGGGTATTTAATGACCCCTAACCCCACTGGAAGGGCTATTTAATGACCCCTAACCCACTGGAAGGGCTATTTAATGACCCCTAACCCCACTGGAAGGGCTATTTAATGACCCCTAACCCCACTGGAGGGCCTATTTAATGACCCCTAACCCCACTGGAAGGTTATTAATGACCCTAACCCCATGGAAGGGCTATTTAATGACCCCTACACCCACTGGAAGGGTTATTTAATGACGCCTAACCCCACTGGAAGGGTATTTAATGACCCTAACCCCACTGGAAGGGTTATTTAATGACCCCTAACCCCACTGGAAGGCTATTTAATGACCCTAACCCACTGGAAGGGATTTAATGACCCCTAACCCCACTGGAAGGGCTATTTAATGACCCCTAACCCACTGGAAGGTATTTAATGACCCCTAACCCCACTGGAAGGGTATTTAATGACCCCTAACCCCACTGGAAGGGTTATTAATGACCCCTAACCCACTGAAGGGTTATTTAATGACCCTAACCCACTGGAAGGGCTATTTAATGAACCCTAACCCCACTGGAAGGGCTATATTAATGACCCCTAACCCCACTGGAAGAGGATATTTAATGACCCCTAACCCCACTGGAAGGAGATATTTAATGACCCTAACCCCACTGGAAGGGATATTAATGACCCTAACCCACTGGAAGGGATATTTAATGACCCCTAACCCCACTGGAAGGATATTTAATGACCCCTAACCCCCTGGAAGGTATTTAATGACCCCTAACCCCACTGGAAGGTTATTAATGACCCCTAACCCCACTGGAAGGGGCTAATTTTAATGACCCCTAACCCCACTGGAGGGCTATTTAATGACCCCATACCCCACTGGAAGGTTATTTAATGACCTAACCCCACTGGATAGGGCTATTTAAATGACCCCTAACCCCACTGGAGGGCGTAATTTAATGACCCCTAACCCCACTGGAAGGGTATTTAATGACCCCTAACCCCACTGAAAGGGTTATTTAATGAACCCTAACCCCACTGGAAGGGCTATTTACTGAGCATAGGGCTATTTAATGACCCCTAACCCCACTGGAAGGCTATTGTTAATAACCCCTACCCCACTGGAAGGGCTATTAATGACCCCTAACCCCACTGGAAGGGTATTTAATGACCCCTAACCCCACTGGAAGGGATATTAATGACCCCTAACCCCACTGGAAGGGTTATTTAATGACCCTAACCCACTGGAAGGATTAATTAGGATGACCCCTAACCCCACTGGAAGGGTTATTTAATGACCCCTAACCCCACTGGAAGGGCTATTTAATGACCCTAACCCACTGGAAGGGCTATTTAATGACCCCTAACCCCACTGGAAAGGTATTTAATGACCCCTAACCCCACTGGAAGGGATATTTAATGACCCTAACCTGGAAGGGCTATTTAATGACCCCTAACCCCACTGGAAGGGGATATTTAATGACCCCTAACCCCACTGGAAGGGTATTTTAATGACCCCTAAACCCCACTGAAGGATATTTAATGACCCCTAACCCCACTGAAGGGTTATTAATGACCCCTAACCCCACTGAAAGGGTATTTAATGACCCCTAACCCCACTGGAAGGGTTATTTAATGACCCCAACCCCACTGAAAGGGATTATTTATGACCCCTAACCCCACTGGAAGGGTATATTAATGACCCCTAACCCCACTGAAAGGGTATTTAATGACCCCTAACCCCACTGGAAGGGGATTAATGACCCCTAACCCCACTGAAGGGCTTATTTAATGACCCCTAACCCCACTGGAAGGGATATTTAATGACCCCTAACCCCACTGGAGAGGGAATTTAATGACCCCTAACCCCACTGGAAGCTATTTTATGACCCCTAACCCCACTGGAAGGGTTATTTAATGACCCCTAACCCACTGGAAGGGTTATTTAATGACCCTAACCCACTGGAAGGATATTTAATGACCCCTAACCCCACTGGAAGGGTTATTTAATGACCCCTAACCCCACTGGGAGGGTATTTAATGACCCAACCCCACTGGAATGATATTTAATGACCCCCAACCCACTGAAGGGATATTTAATGACCCCTAACCCCACTGGAAGGGCCATTATTTAATGACCCCTAACCCCACTGGAAGGGTATTTAATGACCCCGGTAACCCACTGCCAAGGGATATTTAATGACCCCTAACCCACTGGAAGGGTTATTAAGACCCCTAACCCCACTGGAAGGGATTTAAACCCCTAACCCACTGGAAGGGTTATTTAATGACCCCTAACCCCACGAAGGGTTATTTAATGACCCCAACCCCACTGGAAGGGTTATTTAATGACCCCTAACCCCACTGGAAGGGATATTTAATGACCCCTAACCCCACTGAAGGGTTATTTAATGACCCCTAAACCCACTGGAAGGGATATTTAATGACTCCTAACCCCACTGAAGGGTTATTTAATGACCCCTAACCCCACTGAAAGGGATATTTAATGACCCCTAACCCCACTGGAAGGGTTATTTAATGAACCCTCAACCCCACTGGAAGGGCTATGTAGATGACCCCTAACCCCACTGGAAGGGTATTTAATGACCCTAACCCACTGGAAGGGCTATTTAATGACCCCTAACCCCACTGGAAGGGTATTTTAATGACCCCTAACCCCACTGGAAGGATATTTAATGACCCCTAACCCCATGGAAGGTTATTTAATGACCCTACCCCACTGAAGGGATATTTAATGACCCCTAACCCCACTGGAAGGGATTTTAATGACCCCTAACCCCACTGAAAGGGTTATTTAATGACCCCTAACCCCACTGGAAGGGTTATTTAATGACCCCTAACCCCACTGGAAGGGATATTTAATGACCCCTAACCCCACTGAAAGGGTTATTTAATGACCCCTAACCCCACTGGAAGGGTTATTTATGACCCCTAACCCCACTGGAAGGGTTATTTAATGAACCCTAACCCCACTGAGAAGGGATATTTAATGACCCCTAACCCCACTGGAAGGGTTATTTAATGACCCCTAACCCCACTGGAAGGGCTATTTAATGACCCCTAACCCCACTGGAAGGGCTATTTTAATGACCCCTAACCCCACTGGAAGGGATATTTAATGACCCCTAACCCCACTGGAAGGGCTATTTAATGACCCCTAACCCCACTGGAAGAGGATTATTTAATGACCCCTAACCCCACTGGAAGGGCTATTTAATGACCCCTAACCCCACTGGAAGGGTTATTTAATGACCCCTAACCCCATGGAAGGGTTATTTAATGACCCCCTAACTCCCACTGGGAAGGGCTATTTAATTACCCTTAACCCCACTGGAAAGGTTATTTTAATGAACCCCTTAACCCACTGGGAAGTGGCTATTTAAGACCCCTAACCCCTGGAGGGCTATTTAATACCCTAACCCCACTGGAGAGGGCTATTTGAATGACCCCTAACCCCACTGGGAAGGGCTGATTTAATGACCCACCCCGACTGAAGGAGCTATTTAATGGCCTAACCAGGGGCTTTGCTAACCCCGCGTGGAAGGGATATTTTTAATTGACCCTAACCCGCACGCATGGAAGGGAGTACTTTAGACGACCGCTAATGACTTTTGCATGCTTAAGCAATGTTGTACCTTCTGAAAACCTGAGTTAAACCTTGAAACACTGGGTACTTGTACATATCACATTGTTCACTTTATCATTCTCAAAAACAGTGTACATCCATTGGTAGTGGTACTGGAACCAGGGGGCGAGTTGTGTTGTTCCTGGAATAAAGGGTCCCTGTCTATGTTTCTGGTCATTTTGTGTAGAGAAAAAGATCTGTACACTTTCAAAATCCCAGATGTTTTGTAATGCCTTGATACCTACTGTAGATTGAGGGACCAACCAATGTATATATTCATTTAGGATTTTCCCTTCCCCTTCCCCCCCCCAATTAAATAAAAGAGACAAAGAAAGAAGAAACGAGATGTGTTCACTTCACTTCCTGAACAATAAAATAAAATAACCATGACGGCAGAGATGACTAGTGAACAACAGAGGATGCAATGCAGACATCCACATCACACAACAGTCAGAGATACAGCATCATCAACAGAACCGTGGAGAAATAGGGGGTGGGCTAATTGCAACGGCTAAGAAAAGAGACTTTGGGTCCTTGACTTTGTGTCCAATCTACAGTAGGTATCAAGGCATTACAAAACATCTGGCATTACAAAACATCTGGGATTTTGAAAGTGTACAGATCTTTTTTCCCCCTTTTTTTTAATACCAATACCATGTATTATTGTTATGAAATAAAAAATATTTCTTAACATGGTATTTATTTAATAAGAATAAGGTCAGAAAAGCTGGAATTCTTCATTAATCAAAGGTACATGTGAGGTTTCTCATCCAGTTTTGCCTGGTCTGGGCTGCATAGATTCTCTCAGTGCCTGGCTGACGTGGGCAGCATTTGTCTGTCTCCATTTTACGCAACCCCACCGCTCCATCAGCCCAACACTGAGAATAGATCACAGAGCAGGTGAGTCAGAGCACAGGGAGGGAGGGGAGCAGATGAGTCAGAGCATAGAGACAGGAAGGGGAAGGAGGGGATACAGAGCGGGGGAAAGAGGGAGAAAGAGAGAGGGCAGGACAGCAGAGAGAGTAGGTGAGTGAGTCAGACCGGAGAGCAAGTGAGAGAAATTAAAAGATGGAAGGGGACAGAGAAGGTGAAAGAGGGAGAGAAGTGAGTGATAGGGTGAGGAATTTCCAGGGACGTGATCAGCACAAAAACGAAAAAAGGCTACCAGTGCATCTTCAATCATACAGATGCCTGACGCCATATTATCCCGGTTTTCCTGAGGTCTGATGAAACCCATTTCACGTTTTCAGAGCCCCTCATTTCAGTTTCATAGTCAAGAATCCCCCTCAATCCCCCATCCCCCTCTGGGGCAAGTGTTCACTCCAACGTCAGTGTAGGTGTGAAATAAACTGTAAAAGCGCATGGTCGTTAAACACCTGCAGTTTAATGACCATACACTGTGTACAAAACATTGAGTTGCACCCCCCTTTGCCCCAAGAATAGCCTAAATTCATCAGGGCATGGACTGTACAAGGTGTGGAAAGCATTCTACAGGGATGCTGGCCCATATTGACTCCAATGCTTTCCACAGACAGCACTTCAATAGTACTTTAAAGTATTTTTACTTAAGTAGTTGTTTTGGGTATCTGTACTTTATTATTCATATATTTGACTACTTTTACTTCACTATATTCCTTAAAGATAATGTACTTTTCTCACCAGTTTCCCTGACACCTAAAAGCCCTCATTACATTTTAAATGTAAGGACAGGAAAGGAAAAGGGTCCAATTCACACACTTATTAAGAGAACATCCCTGGTCACCCTGCTGCCTCTGATCTGGCAGACTCACTAAACACACATGCTTCGTTAGTAAATAATGTCTGAGTGTTGGTGTATACCCCTGGCTGTCCATACATTTAGAAAACAAGAAAATTGTGCCGTCTGGTTTACTTAATATACAGAATTTGAAATTAGTTTTACTCTTACTTTTGATACTTAGGTATATTTTAAACCAAATACTTTGACTTTTACTCAAGTAGTCTTTTACTGGGTGACTTCCACTTGAGTCATTTTCTATTAAAGTATCTTTACTTTTACTTAAGTACGACAATTGGGTACTTTTTCCACCACTGCAGTTGTGCCAAGTTGGCTAGATGTCCTTTGGGAGGTGGACCATTCTTGATACACACGGGAAACTGCTGAGTGTGGAAAAACTCAGGAGCGTTGCAGTTCTCGACACACTCAACCCAGAGTGCCTGGCACCTACTACCACACCCCGTTCAAAGGCACCGAAATATTTTGTCTTGCCCATTCACCCTCTGAATGGCACACATACACAATCCATGTCTCAAGGCTTAAAAATCATTATTTAACCCATCCCCTCCCCTACACTGATTGAAGTGGATTTAACAAGTGAGATTTATAAAGGGATCATAGCCTTCACTTTGACAGTCTGTGTAAAAGAAAGAGCAGCTGTTCTTATTGTTTTGTACACTCAGTGTATGTTCAGAATATAAAATGGGAGCCAGACAAACAGGGTTTGGATGGGACGTGTTTTATATAAATAATAATTAAAAAAGATTTATTGGAAAAAATAAACAAAACCTAATGAACACAATAAAGCCCCTCCCCACACACCAGTGGTGGAAGTCACGGTTTCAGTCCGTTTGTCTGTCCTTAACTGAGCAATTTCCCTTTCTCAAAGTTCAAGCCAGCATGCAGTTTTTATATCAGTATCACTATCCTCATAGTTAAAATGAATAGCTATTCTTTATCAACCTAATTCCTTTTACAATGTGTATCTTTAGGTTCTGTCAAATAAAAGGTTGTCTGAGAAATAAAACCAACGGGGTCAGAGTTCACGAAGGTGGGACTTGCTCGGCCAGCCATGCCTCCTCTGGGACAGCCTGAGAGGGGAGGACGGAGGGAGCAAAAGAACAGAGGGGGAACGGAAACACAAAGAGCCACTTCACACAAAGACCCGAGGGTACAGTCTGTTTCTCTGCTGCTCTCTGTCCATCTCTCCGCATGACATCCTTGAAGAGTTCTTCGCCAAATGGTTCAGGAGGAACAACATCAGCAGTTCTCTCACCCTTGCCAAGGATGGGAAAAGATAAACCTAGGAGGAGAGAGAGGCAAGCTTTATTCTAGTTCATTTCATTGTACAACTATTGCATGACAAATAGGATTATTTATGACGTACAGACTTGAAGTCTATTTAAAGGGCTTGCACCCTTTGCCTTATTTGAGCATCAAAGGCTTATTTGTCACATGTGCACAGGCACGCACAGTGTGTCCCTCTGCCTCCAGCAAAACACAGAAAGCAGCTGAATAAAAGGGGGGTCAGAGAGAAAATACAGCCCAAAGGGGGAGAGGCAGCGAGAGAGGGGGTCAGTGAGAGAGGAGGAGAGGCAGCGAGAGAGAGAGGCAGCGAGAGAGGGGGGCAGTGAGAGAGGAGGAGAGGGCAGTGAGAGGGAGGGGCAGCGAGAGAGAGAGCAGCGAGGAGAGGAGGAGGAGGCAGTGAGAGGGAGGGGCAGCGACAGAGAGAGGCAGCGACGAGAGAGGGGCAGAGAAGAGAGGGGGAGGGCAGAGCGAGCGCAGGCAGGAGCGAGCAGGGGAGGGGCAGAGCGAGCACGGGCGAGCAGGGGAGGCGCGGAGATGGAGAAAGAGACAATATCCTGCTGCAAGCCCACTCCATCGAGACCAGTGGTGAGTCATCCCTATAACACATTAATACAGAGACTGCTGCATATCCGACCAAGTAGCTCTGCAGTGTGGTGGGGTGGTGTTGTAATGCAGTTGTGCGTTGCATGTGTGTGAGTGTGTGAATCTCAGTCTCTTAGGGGAGGATGCCTGGGGAGCAGTGATGTGGGTAGAGATGACTCAGATAAGCCTTGGAATCAGTTTCTCTCCTCCCTTCCCTTCTCTCCACTCCTCCCTGCCTTCCCATTACAGGTGACCGGTAGAGTAATTATTTTTGCGCAAGAAGTGCTTAAAATTCACACCTACACAGGTGTTAAAGTCGTTGGCCAAAAAGTGTTGAGAATGGAAATTAATATTTGGTGTCACAAAGTTTTGCTGCTTCAGTGTCTTTAGAGATTTGTCAGATGTTACTATGGAATACGGAAGTATAATTACAAGCATTTTATAAGTGTCAAAGCTTTGATTGACAATTACATGAAGTTGATTGCAAAGAGGTGAATATTTTCAGTGGTTGACCATTCTTTTTCAAGACCTCTGGCAAATCCGCCCCTGGCATGGCGTCAATTAACTTCTGGGCCACATCCTGACTGATGGCAGCCCATTCTTGCATAATCAATGCTTGGAGTTTGTCAGAATTTGTAGGTTTTTGTTTGTCCACCCGCCTCTTGAGGATTAACCACAAGTTCTCAATGGGATTAAGGTCTGGGGAGTTTCCTGGCCATGGACCCAAAATATCGATGTTTTGTTCCCTGAGCCACGTAGTTATCACTTTTGCCTTATGGCAAGGTGCTCCATCATGCTGGAAAAGACATTGTTCATCACCAAACTGTTCCTGGATGGTTGGGAGAAGTTGCTCTCGGAGGATGTGTTGGTACCATTCTTTATGAGAAGCCCACTCCCTTGGCTGAGAAGCAACCCCACACATGAATGGTCTCGGGATGGTTTACTGTTGGCATGACACAGGACTGATGGTAGCGCTCACCTTGTCTTCTCCGGACAAACTTTTTTACAGATGCCCCAAACAATCGGAAAGGGGATTCATAGAAAATGACTTTACCCCAATCCTCAGCAGTCCAATCCCTGTACCTTTWGCAGAATATCAGTCTGTCCCTGATGTTTTTCCTGGAGAGAAGTGTCTTTTTGCTGCCCTTCTTGACACCAGGCCATTCTCCAAAAGTCTTCGCCTCACTGTGCGTGCAGATGCACTCACACCTGCCTGCTGCCATTCCTGAGCAAGCTCTGTACTGGTGGTGCCCCGATCCCACAGCTGAATCAACTTTAGGAGACGGTCCTGGCGCTTGCTTCACAACAATTGAACCGCTCTCCTTGAAGTTCTTGATGATCCGATAAATGGTTGATTTAGGTGCAATCTTACTGGCAGCAAAATCCTTTCCTGTGAAGCCCTTTTTGTGCAAAGCAATGATGACGGCATGTGTTTCCTTGCAGGTAATCATGGTTGACAGAGGAAGAACAATGATTCCAAGCACCACCTTCCTTTTCAAGCTTCCAGTCTGTTATTCGAACTCAATCAGCATGACAGAGTGATCTCCAGCCTTGTCCTCGTCAACACTCACACCTGTGTTAACGAGAGAATCACTGACATGATGTCAGCTGGTCCTTTTGTGGCAGAGCTGAAATGCAGTGGAAATGTTTTTTGGGGATTCAGTTCATTTGCATGGCAAAGAGGGACTTTGCAATTAATTGCAATTCATCTGATCAGTCTTCATAACATTCTGGAGTATATGCAAATTGCCATCATACAAACTGAGGCAGCAGACTGTGAAAATTAATATTTGTGTCATTATCAAAACTTTTGGCTACGACTGTACACACACACGGTTATTATAGTTGAAAAAAATTAAAAACTGTTTAGTTTGTTAGCTTTCAGACCTGATTTACTAGTTTATTTACTTTTAGAAAAATATTCTCATTTCATTTGTTTCTATTATTTTTAGTGTTACGGACAGAAAGTAGCATATACATGGGAGGCTAGCAGCCATTTATGTGATGAATAGTTGTTTTTTGGGATGTCACTTCTTGCCACTGGTGGGCAGTAATACATACGGTGATGGGTTTTTTAAATTAGGTCTGTCAAACGATTAAAATTGAGGTAATGGCATTAGTTCACCATAAACACAAAGGTTACGAACAGAAAGCCATTGATGCGCCCAATGTTGAGTAGGCCTACTCCCTCTTATGAATGTTCTTGAAATTTAATGCACACACACACACTTAAAGCATTCTAAATGAGTGACTAGGGGGGAAAACATTTAATTGGCTCTACGGATAAAAATAGCTTTTAAAACTTGTCCAACCAATGTTAGGAAAATACTGTAATCATATGTACTGTTCAGATAACTTTACACATACAATACAGTCCTACACATTCTCCCACCCACACCCTTTAACTGGGTGAGTTCGTTTTGCATGGACTGGTGCACTGGGTAGGCGGAGTTCACACTTTTTAGACCATTCAATTGGTCCTTAAGTGAAATCTCCACCCACCCGGGGCACCGGGCCATGCAAAATGAACTCGCCCACTTACTCGCGCTCACACACCCCACTCTTGCATATGCAGCCTACCTTTATACGGATCTCTGAGTAGCCCATTGCATTTTCAGTTCTTCCTTTGCCATCTAAATTAGTGCAAAGCCTAGTCAGTGATCAAGTTCTCAGTTTGCTAGCTAGGTAGGTAACATGACTGGCTAGCTAAACCAATGTAGTTTTATGAAACCCCAAAAATTGCGTCTCGTGAGTAGTTTAAAACGGCCAGCGACATGCGCACGAATCCGCGGCAGAAAGAAAGCGCCCCGCTAATATTGGGCTTAACTTTGACATGATTTTGGCAAGAGGCACACGGTCTTTAGCGCTGAAAGATCATCAAGGACTACAACCAACCGAGCCACTGCCTGTTCACCCCGCTATCATCCAGAAGGCGAGGTCAGTACAGGTGGATCAAAGCGGGGACCGAGAGACTGAAAAACATCTTCTATCTCAAGGCCATCAGACTGTTAAAAAGCCATCACTAACATTGAGAGGCTGCTGCCAACATACTGACTCAAATCTCTGCCCACTTAAATAAACGGACTTAAAGGTATCAGTCACTTTAATAAGGTTCACATAGAGGTATCACTAGTCACTTTAAATGACGCCACTTTTAATCATGTTTACATATCCTATTACTCATCTCATGTACAGTTGAAGTCAGAAGTTTACATACACTTAGGCTGGAGTCATTAAAACTTGTTTTTCAACCACTCCACAAATTTCTTGTTAACAAACTATAGTTTTGGCAAGTCGGTTAGGACATCTACTTTGTACATGAAGCAAGTCATTTTTCCAACAATTGTTTACAGACAGATTATTTCACTGTATCGCAATTCCAGTGGGTCAGAAGTTTACACACACTAAGTTGACTGTGCCTTTAAAACAGCTTGGAAAATTCCAGAAAATTATGTCATGGCTTTAGAAGCTTCTGATAGGCTAATTGACATCATTTGAGTCAATTGGAGGTGTACCTGTATTTCAAGGCCTACCTTAAAACTCAGTGCCTCTTTGCTTGACATCATGGGAAAATCAAAAGAAATCAGCCAAGACATCAGAAAAAAAATTGGAGACCTCCACAAGTCTGGTACATCCTTGGGAGCAATTTCCAAATGCCTGAAGGTACCACGTTCATCTGTACAAACAATAGTACGCAAGTATAAACACCATGGGACCACGCAGCCGTCATACCGCTCAGGAAGGAGATGCGTTTGTCTCCTAGAGGTGAACGTACTTTGGTGAGAAAAGTGCAAATAAATCCCAGAACAACAGCAAAGGACCGTGTGAAGATTCTGGAGGAAACAGGTACAAAAGTATCTATATCCACAGTAAAACAAGTCCTATATCAACATAACCTGAAAGGCCGCTCAGCAAGGAAGAAGCCACTGCTCCAAAACCGCCATAAAAAAGCCAGACTACGGTTTGCAACTGCACATGGGGACAAAGATCATACTTTTTGGAGAAATGTCCTCTGGTCTGATGAAACAAAAAGAGAACTGTTTGGCCATAATGACCATCGTTATGTTTGGAGGAAAAAGGGGGAGGCTTGCAAGCCGAAGAACACCATCCCAACCGTGAAGCACGGGGGTGGCAGCATCATGTTGTGGTGATGCTTTGCTGCAGGAGGGACTTGTGCACTTTACAAAATAGATTACATCATGAGGATGGAAAATTATGTGGATATATTGAAGCAACATCAAGACATCAGTCAGGAAGTTAAAGCTTGGTCTCAATTGGGTCTTCCAAATGGACAATGACCCCAAGCACACTTCCAAAGTTGTGGCAAAATGGCTTAAGGACAACAAAGTCAAGGTATTGGAGTGTCCGTCACAAAGCCCAGACCTCAAACCCATAGAACATTTGTGGGAAGAACTGAAAAAGCGTGTGCGAGCAAGGAGGCCTACAAAAGTGACTAAGTTACATCAGCTCTGTCAGGAGGAATGGGCCAAAATTCACKCAACTTATTGTGGGAAGCTTGTGGAAGGCTACACGAAATGTTTGACCCAAGTTAAACAATTTAAAGGCAATTCTACCAAATACTAATTGAGTGTATGTAAACTTCTGACCCTCTGGGAATGTGATGAAAGAAATAAAAGCTGAAAAATCAGTACTATTTTTCTGACATTTCACAATCTTAAAATAAAGTGGTGATACTAACTGACCTAAGACAGGGACTTTTTACTAGGATTAAATGTCAGGAGTTTAAATGTATTTGGCTAAGGTGTATGTAAACTTCGACTATAACTGTATATACTGTATTCTACTGCATCTGCCTGTCATTGCTCATCCATATATTTATATGTGCATATTCTTATTCAACCCTTTACATGTGTATAATTGTTGTGAATTTGTTAAATTACTTGTTAGACTTTACTGCATAGTCAAAACTAGAAGCACAAGCATTTCGCTACACTCGCATTAACATCTGCTAACCATGTGTATGTGACCAATAAAAGTTGATTTGTAAAGACGCAAGCATTGACTGAAGCCAAATATTTCTATTACTAGCCCAAGGTACACTACATGACCAAAAGTAAGTGGACACCTGCTCACCGAACAACTCATTCCAAAATTATGGACATTAATATGGAGATGGACTCTTCTGGGAAGACTTTCCACGAGATGTTGGAACATTGCTGTGGGGACTTGCTTCCATTGAGCCACAAGAGCATTAGTAAGGGTGAGGTCGGGCAATGATGTTGGGTGATTAGGCCTGGCTCGCAGTCGGCGTTCCAATTGATCCCAAAGGTGTTTGATGGGGTTGAGGCCAGCGCTCTGCAGGCCAGTCAAATTCTTCCACACCGATCTTGACAAACCATTTCTTTATGGACCTCGCTTTGTGCACAGGGGCATTGTCATGCTGAAACAGGAAAGGGCCTTCCCCAAACTGTTGCCACAAAGTTGGAAGTACAGAATTGTCGAGAATGTTATTGTATGATGTAACATTAAGATTTCCCTTCACTGGAACTACGGGGCCTAGACCAAACCATGAAAAACAGCCCCAGACCATTATTCCTACTCCACCAAACTTTACAGTTGGCACTATGCATTGGGGCAGGTAGCGTTCTCCTGGCATCCTCCAAAGCCAGATTAGTCCGTCGGACTGCCAGATGGTGAAGCGTGATTCATCACTCCAGAGAACGTGTTTCCATTGCTCCAGAGTCCAATGGCGGCGAGCTTTACAACACTCCAGCCGACGCTTGTCATTGCGCATGGTGATCTAAGGCCTGTGTGCGGCTGCTCGGCCATGGAAACCCATTTCATGAAGCTCCCGACGAACAGTTCTTGTGCTGACGTATCTTTCAGAGGCAGTTTGAAACTCGGTAGTGAGTGTTGCAACCGAGGATAGACGAATCCAATAATTTGAAGGGGTGTCCCAATACTTTTGGATATATAGTGTAGATCACAGCCAGTCATTTCCAATGGGAGAAAATGAATCATAGTGGGCAGACCCAAGCAAGAGCTAGCGAGATCCTATTGGTGCGTTCTAGCATGCATTTGCATATTTCTGTTAGGGAACGCCAATAACTAAAATTCGCCCTTGCAACCCTAAAGAACGCCATTTTTGTTATTACTTTGGCAAAGGATAAAATCTACAAAACTTAGTCCTCTGTTGTAACAGATTCTAGTTTTGGAAACAGAAAACTGTATTGGGATATGTTTAATCGATGAGAAAATTCACAGAATGTCAGCCACAATCCATCTGGCTCCACCTTCTCCCACTGGGCTTCCTTTTATCACCATATTTGGTAGAGAGAGGAAACGCCAACTAGATGCTTCACATTTATACATCCGGTGAAATATCTGGCTCATTGTTCCATCTGTGCTGAAGCTGTGATCCGTTCTGCGCTTAAAAAGGGTCAGTGCGGAAACATGTGCGCTTAAAAAAAGGTCCCGTGCATTGAAGGATAAAAGTTTCCGCTGATAAACCTGTCACGTACGTGTTAATGTGGTAACTTTGACAGCCCTAGTTTAAATGAGAAACTCAATCTCAATGGGACTTTGATTTAAAAGGATTAGCGCCTAGACTGGTAATAGAAATATGGTCGACTGACCACTGGTGGTTTAGGGTTTGCTGTCGCCATTGTTCACGCTCCACGCTCGCCCTTTGGCTAGCAGATTACTTCCCCGTTAGCACGCAATAGCTAGTGAGTGATGCACAAGATAGGGATGTTTGAAATAGGCCTATCCCCTGGCAGCATTTACCCGCCAGATTCAGAATATATATACAATGTATTTATTTTATTTTTTATTTTTTATTTTTTATAAATAGCTTGAAAACCCCATTGGATGTTTCCCAGAAGTTCAGGGGAAACTTCAACTGAACATAATTCATGATGTTTTTTATTTTAGTTGGATTTAAAGTAGTCCAGTAGTGTTTCCAAACAGGTTTGTTAATTATTTTATTTCAGTTTACGAAATAGTTCTCATGATTAGTTTTCATTTCCTACAATAACCTTGCGACACACAAACCTACACACACACCCTTCTCACCAGATGGGTTGTTGAGGTGTGGTCATTGCTGTTTGCAGGTGGAGAACTTSCGTATCTTGCTGGCTGTGGAGACTCCTTTGCGGGAGGGATTGGATGAGGAGGAGGACCTGCGCTCTGGCTTGTCCTTGCTCTCCGTTCTGTTTACACACACAGGCTTGGCCTGGGCCCGGCTCAGATCCACCTCAGCCTCATCCAAGTCCTCCTCTGGTACCTGCCCTGGAGGACAGAGAGAGAATATAGGCCGGTCAACACAGAACACAGTCACACACAAACACAGGGACGGAGACACAACCATCATGAACATCTGCAGAGGCAATCACACACCACCTTCATATAATCTACTGCTTTCATCATGTAGAAAGCTCATTTATAAAAACATGTTTTGAGAGAGACGAGACCTTTAGAATAAAACTCTTCCTCCTCAATAGCACTAAAATATCAAAGCAGATAAAGACTGGGAGACAAAACATTGTCAAAAGAAAACCCCACCAGAAAATCCATTGAGTGACTGACTGCTTCATCAGATTTCATCTATTGATCTTTCTGACCAGTCGGGTCAAAAGATCAATGGCGATTGGGCCAGTGAGAGCAGATGGTAAGAAGAGAACCAATCAGAGTGGTAATGGAGTCGTGTCTGCACAGTAGTACCCTTTTAAAGTTGTTTTTTCTCAATACATTTACAGATACTAAATGACATTAAGTGACATTATTAAAAACACCAAAGCTGTGTGCCAACTATGAAATGTCACCTTATTTAAGGTGTGTTTAGCAGACAGACAGAGATTGTGGCTCTGAGCTAATGTTATGAGTTAGTGTTGACTGGAGTGAGTGTGTGTGGGTGGGAGAGTGGTGCCTGGAATCACCATTCATACTCCCACACTAAGCTATTATTAGATGCATTCACCCACTGCCATTCAAGCGCTCTGTGGTGCCATTGAAAATGTTTTTTTTTGTAGGTCATCAAGCTTCAAAGCGACAAGGACTACTGCCATTATGTTATCAGTTCCCTTGTTGCCTAGCAACACATTTATGAAAGAAGAAAAGTCTAGCTAAGGAGTTCAGAATTCTGCACGGATGACGGTCCCGTGTGGCTCAGTTGGTAGAGCATGGCGTTTGCAACGCCAGGGTTGTGGGTTCGATTCCCACGGGGGACCAGTACGAAAATGTATGCACTCACTACTAAGTCGCTCTGGATAAGAGCCTCTGCTAAATTACTCAAATGTTAAATGTTTAAATCCTCATAAGCCATTATAACCAACTGACTCAGCAAAGAGGATTATTTATTGATTTAGAAGTGCAACTGTCGACAAAAATGTCTACAGTGCAACAACTGAGGGAAAATGTAACATTTCCATTAGAAGGGTTTTCCCAGAGCTATATGATATACAACACTTAACAGTCTAGACTGGTCACCTACAAGTGGAATACAGTATTAGGACAACTGAATCCTGCCAAGACTGCAACACTCCTTCCTCAAGCCACACTAAAAACGTCTCATCTATCCTCTGACTGTAGTCTATCCTCCCTCCATCTGAACCCCTCTCTCTGACCCCGTCTTTCCTGTGCTCTCCACCAGACTCCGTTCAGTAGACCGAGAACACAGAAATCTAACAGGCACACTGAAGCCGTGTGTGTGTCTCTCTCTCTCTTTCACTCCCACTCATATTTTAGTGTGTGTGTGTGTGTGTGTGTGTGTGTCACACAGTATTTCTCTCTGTGCCTACCTGGCACGGTGAAGTCCTGAGTGTAGATGATGTCATCCTCCTGGTCATAGAACTCCTGGTCCTCTTCCTCGGTGTAGCCGTGCAGGTCTTCCAGGTAGGGCACCACCGTCATGCTGCGCCACACGTCCCGGCTCTCCGCGCTGGCAGGGATCGGCACCGGTGGTTCCGTCGGCGGGTGTTTTTTACGTACCCAGCTGGAGGGAGAATGGAAGGGAGGGGGTTATTGTATTAGTAGTTACTAAACTAGTCTTGGCACAAAATCTGACTTAGGTAAGCCAGTTGGTTAGCCTTATACCGAGCCAATAGGCTGACCAACATAGTGGTTTGTATCATGACTGAAGTCAGTARTCATATGCCGTCACCTAGCTACATTTTAATGCAACCCAACCAGATATGGAAACGGAGTGTGTATTTCAGTGTGTGACGAATGGGGTTGGTTTACGTCTGCTTTCCTTCACGGCATCGTGCTGCTATAAAGACTTTAAATGAGGCAGCAGAGACAGCTGTGGAGGGTCTTTCAGTAGAAGGGCTGGCGAGGAGGATGATTGAGGTTATTTTTCTCCCGCTCTCTATCCCTCAAGTTCATTTCTTTCCCTTTCACCCTCTTTTTCTCTCATTCTCTCCACAAATTGCAGGAGGGTCAAGAACCCCTTTGTAGCACAAGGATGCCTCTGTCATTAGTAACCATGGAAACAAAGTCTCATCGCATTCGTTGGAGCTCGTTTTAGTTAAGAGGGTTAAAACACAGAGAGTCCTCTCAAACTGCAGTCTCCTTCTCCTCGAACACACAGAAAGGGAGAAAATGGATTTCAGCATGCTTTGAAKAGCTTCTCTCCCCCCTCCCCCTCTATTCTTCCTCTCCCTCTAATCCACTGACGTCATCGGCGCACCACGTCAGTATCTACGAGCCTCAAATGGACGGTGTAACTAATAATAATATTAAGCCTAGGATGGGACGTGTTGGGGTTCAGTAATTAAGGCTTTTAATGTCACAATGGATATTACGATCATATGGACAAGTCACAGGGATGAAAGACATTATCGCATACCAATAAAAAAAACTATATGGTTTCTCCGTTTCCAGTGTACCATTTCATTTTGAAGCAGCTAGACTGCACCACAAGGTATGCTAAAATACCTCTTTTCTGAAGAACACACACACAGATCAGTAATCTGAAGTCTCTCCAAGGCAAAATGTCATTGTCTGAGGTTCAAGGCTGCTGGTGGCACCTTAGGGCTCATAGTAGGGCTCATAGTAGGGCTCATAGTAGGGCTCATAGTAGGGCTCATAGTAGGGCTCATAGTAATAGCTGGAACTTTATCAAACGCATCATAAACATAATTTCCATGTGTTAGATCCCATTACATTCCCAGCCATTAATATGAACAGTGTTGCTACATCTGCTGCCTCATGTCTCAGTCGGTCTGTCCCTGATGCTGGAAGAGCAGTGGAACCAGAGAATCACAACACATTCATTCTAACTCTGTGTGGAACTCTAGATCAGTCTGATATTAACAGTGACAGGGTTCACAGCATCGCTAAGGGCAAGAGAGCACAGCCTTCTGTATGGACTGTGGCATGGTCAGGGTGACATCCATTTTAGTTCAATCGAATCAGAAGATGAAAGAAATTGAAGTAAAGACTTGTATATTTTCAACATGGATAACTTCAGTCACTTACTTGTGTTGCCTGATGTGCTGTATGGAAAACCTCTTGACGGGATCATATTCAAGCATTCCTGGTAAAGACAAACAAGCAGAATGTAAGAACAGAGGAGCGGTGGAGAACAGAGAAGAAACGGGGGGAATAGATGTATTCTATAGAGGAAGAGAACACATTTCACTGTATACCACATCTGTTAGGAGACGCCAAGAAACAGGGAACCTATCACCTATGCCGAATCAAACTCCCTACGCCGAATCAAAGCACMAACAGCCCTATAAGGATCTGCATTTCCCCATCCTTACTACAGCCCATCTTTCTCTCCATACTTACTACGCCGTGGCCAGCTACGAAGGTGGAMGCTATCCCAGGACAGACAATGGAGACATGAACTGCCCACAATACAAATACTATAACAAAATGTCACTAGAGCATCGTAAAATGCCACAATAAAGGTTCCCACAGTGCTGCAACAAAGAAATAATAAATGTGATCTCTCTCATATATTGATTAGACTACACTAGGGCTGAAAGYAGGGAACCCTTTAACCGAGATTAACCGCCCAAAACCTTTTTCCCGGGTTAAATAACTGCGAGAAACCAGTAAATTATAATCATCTATTTATATGAACAGCATGACGTGAAATGGAACTGTTAAATGATATGCAATGTCTAAATCTGGCTTCTCTACAGCCTCTGTATGGTGAATCAACGCTCAGGGTGGGGAGACAGCTCATCTCACTCTGGAGCGCAGTTCACAATGCATGTAGACCTATCATGGTCTCTTTTCCCTTTTTATGACAGGTAGGCCTACATTTGCTTCAGCACAGCTGATTCTACAGTACTATAAAGACCGAATGTGTGTCTAATTTACCAATCTCCATCTGGATTTCGGGGATCACCTTGTTTTTTAACAATTGTAAAGATAAGAATTATTTMAATTGCAGCTGCAGAGTTAAAACAGCCCATCACTCGAATATCATTGCACGTGTGAGCACTCTCGCAGTCTTTCTCCCTCTCCAACTCCATTAAAATTGCATCCAAAATAGATCCTGTTCTAGATTGATAAACTTCAGCACATTCCGAAAGTATACAGAGCCATTCACTTTTCCCACATTGTTAGGTTAAAGCATTATTTTAAAATGAATCCAAAAAAACATATATTATATCCTCATTTACACACAATACCCCATAATGACAACGTGAACAGGTTTTTAGAAATATTAGCAAACTTATTTAAAATAAAAAACAGAAAGTATTCAGACCCTTTGCTATGAGACTCAAAATTGAGTTGATCCTTGAGATGTTTCTACAACTTGGAGTCCACCTGTGGTGGACATGACAAAAGATGGTGTCGAAGAAAATGGCTGACGTTTTACATTCTCCCAACGAATTGTGCAATCTTGTTATTTTTTGGGGCGTTTTGTTTAACTTATTTTGTACATAATGTTGCTGCTACCGTCTCTTATGACCGAAAATAACTTATGGATATCAGAAAAGTGTTTCTTCCAGTCCGCGGGGAGTAAACTTTTTCCTTTAACTAGTCCAACGAGAAGGATGTCCTGATTTCACTGGAACAGGCCCAGATCCACGCCTTTTGCATGAAGAAAAGTCGTCAGAAAATGAGACGCAGATCGGGGATCCTTCTGAGAAGCCAGAGGCAAGCAAGTAAACTCCCAATGCCTTCCATTCTTCTTGCTAACGTGTAATCGTTAGAAAATAAAAAATGACCTACTATTAAGATTATCCTGCCAACGGGACATTAAAAACTGTAACATCTTATGTTTCACAGAGACATGGCTGAACAAAGAAACTGACAATATAGAGCTGGCGGGATTTTCCATGCACCGGCAGAACAGAGACGCTACATCTGGTAAGACGAGGGGTGGGGTTGTGTGTCTTTTTGTCAATAACAGCTGGTGCCCGATGTCTAATATTAAAGAAGACTCAAGGTATTGCTCACCTGAGGTAGAGCACCTTATGATAAGCTGTCGACCACACTATCTACCAAGATAGTTCTCATCTGTATTATTCGTAGCCGTCTATTTACCACCACAAAGCAAAGCAGGCACTAAGACGGCTCTCAACCAACTCTATAAGGCCATAAGCAAAGAAGAAAATGCTCACCCAGAAGCGGCGTTCCTAGTGGCCGGGGACTTTAATGTAGGCAAAATTAAATCAGTTTTACAAAATTTTTACCAGCATGTCACATGTGCAACCAGGGGTAAAAAAAGAAAATCTTAGAACACCTTTACTCCACACACAGCTCTCCCCCGCCCTCCATTTGGCAAATCTGACCACAATTCTATCCTCCTGATTTCCGCTTACAAGCAATCACTAAAGCAGGAAGTACCAGTAACTCGCTCAATACGGAAGTGGTAAGATGACGCGGATGCTACACTACAGGACTGTTCTGGTACCACAGACTGGAATATCCAATGGCATTGAGGAATACACCACCTCAGTCATCGGCTTCATCAATAAGTACATCGATGACGTTGTCCCCACAGTGACTGTACGTACATATCCCAACCAGAAGCCATGGATTACAGGCAACATCCGCATCGAGCTAAAGGCTAGAGCTGCCGATTTCAAGGAGTGGGAGACTAATCCGGACGCTTATAAGAAATCCCGCTATGCTCTCAGATGAACCATCAAACAAGCAAAGCGTCAATACATTTTCAACCTCTCCCCGACCAAGTCTGTAATACCTACATGTTTCAAGCAGACTACCATAGTCCCTGTGCCTAAGGAAGCGAAGGTAACCTGCCTAAATGATTGCCACCCTGTGGCACTTACGTCCGTAGCCATGAAGTGCTTTGAAAGGCTGGTCATGGCTCACATCAACAGAATCCTCCCGGACACCCTAAACCCACTCCAATTCGCATACCACCCCAACAGATTCACAGATGACGCAATCGCACTCCACACCACCCTTTCTCACCTGGACAAAAAGAACACCTATGCGAGAATGCAATTCATTGACTACAGCTCAGCGTTCAACACCATAGTGCCCACGAAGCTCATCACTAAGCTAAGGACTCTGGGACTAAACACATCCCTCTGCAACTGGATCCTGGACTGGACACCTGCCACCCCCAGGTGGTAAGAGTAGGCAACAACAGCTGCCACGCTGATCCTTAACATTGGGGCCCCTCAGGGGTGTGTACCTAGTCCCCTCCTGTATTCCCTGTTCACCCACGACTGCGTGGCCAAACACGACTCCAACAAAATCAAGTTGGCTGACGACACAACAGTGGTAGGCCTGATCACCGACAACGATGAGGCGGCCAATAGGGAGGAGGTCAGAGAACTGGCAGTGTGTGGTGCCAGGACAACAACCTCTCCCTCATTGTGAGCAAGACAAAGGAGCGGATCGTGGACTACAGGAAAAGGCGGGCCGATGGGGCTGTAGTGGAGCAGGTTGAGAGTTTCAAGTTCCTTGGTGTCCACATCACCAACGAACTATCATGGTCCAAACATACCAAGACAGTCGTGAAGAGGGCACGACAAAATGGTTTCCCCCCCCTCAGGAGACTGGAAATATTTAGCATGGTTCCCCAGATCCTCAAAAGGTTCTACAGCTGCACCATCGAGAGCATCCTGACCGGTTGCATCACCGCCTGGTATGGCAACTGCTCGGCATCTGACCGTAAGGCACTACAGGGGGTAGTGCAAACGGCCCAGTACATCACTGGGGCCAAGGTTCCTGCCATCCAGGGCCTATATAATAGGCTGTGTCAGAGGAAAGCCCATAAAATTGTCAGAGACTCCAGTCACCCAAGTTAGACTGTTCTCTGCTACCGCACGGCAAGCGGTACCGGAGTGCCAAGTCTTGGACCAAAAGCCTCCTTAACAGCTTCTACCCCCAAGCCATTAGACTGCTGAATAATTCATAAAAATCAATTTACATTGACCCCCCTTGTACAATGCTGCTACTCGCTGTTTGTTACCTATGCATAGTCACTTCGCCCCCACCTACATGTACAGATTACCTCAACTAGCCTGTACCCCTGCACACCAACTCGGTACCGGTGCCCCCTGTATATAGCCTCATTACTGTTATTCTTATTGTGTTACTTTTTATTTTAGCCTGCTTGGTAAATATTTTCTTCTTGAACTTCACTGTTGGTTAAGGGCTTGTAAGTAAGCATTTCACAGTAAAGTCTACACTTGTGGCAAATAAAGTTTGATTTGGAAAGGCACACACCCGTTTATATAAAAAAGGTCCAAACAGTTGACAGTGCATGTCAGAGCAAAAACCAAGCCATGAGGTCAAAGGAATTGTCCGTAGAGCTCCAAGACAGGATTGGGTCGAGGCACAGATCTGGGGAAGGGTACAAAAACATTTCTGCAGTATTAAAAAGGTCCCCAAGAACACAGTGGTCTCCATCATTCTTAAATGGAAGATGTTTAGAACCACCAAGACTCTTCCTAGAGCTGGCCYCCCTGCCAAACTGAGCAATCAGGGCAGAAATGCCTTGGTCAGGGAGGTGACAAAGAACCRGATGGTCACTCTGACAGAGCTCCTCTGTGGAGATGGGAGAACCGTCCAACTCTGCACCACTCCACCAATCAGTACTTTAGAGTAGAATGGCCAGATGGATGTCACTCCTCAGTAAAAAGGCACATGGCAGCCCGCTTGGACTTTGCCAAAAGGCACCCAAAGGACTCTGACCATGAGAAGCAAGATTCTCTGGTCTGATGAAACCCAGATTGAACTCTTTGGCCTGAATGTCAAGTGTCACGTCTGGAGGAAACCAGACACCGCTCATCACCAGGCCAATACTATCCCTACGGAGAAGTATGGTGGTGGCAGAATCATGCTGTGGGGATATTTTTCAGCGGCAGGGACTGGGAGACTAGTCAGGATTGAGGTTTGAGGGAAAGAGCAAAGTAACCTACTCCAGAGCGCTCAGGACCTCAGACTGGGGGCAAAGGTTCACCTTCCAACAGGACAACGACCCGACGCACAAAGCCAACAACACAAGAGTGCCTTTGGGACAAGTCTCCGAATGTCTCTCAGTGGCCCACCCAGAGACCGGACTTAAACCCGATCGAAAATCTCTGGAGACCTGAAAATGGCTGTGCAGCGACACTTCCCATCCATCCTGACAGAGCTTGAGGGGACCTGCAGAGAAGAATAGGAGAAACTCCCCAAATACGCAATTAAAGACTCAGGGCTGTAATTGCTGCCAAAATGTGCTTCAACAAAGTAATGAGTAAAGGGTCTGAATACTTATGTAAATGTGGTAGTATTATATTTTGAATAAATTTGCTCTAAAACCCATTTTTGCTTTGTCATTTCAGGGTATTGTGTGTAGATTGATGAGGAAATAAAACAATTTAATAAAACTTTAGAATAAGGCAAATGTGGAAAAAGTGAAGGCGTCTGAAAGCACACACACAGTACCAGTCAAAAGTTGAAACCTACTCATTCAAGAGTTTATTTTTACTATTTTCTAGATTGTAGAATAGTGAAGACATCAACACTATGAAATAACATATGGAATCATGTAGTAACCAAAAAAAGTAGCCATCCTTTGCCTTGACAGCTTTCCACACTCGTGGCATGCTCTCAACCAGCTTCATGAGGTAGTCACCTGGAATGCTTTTCCAACCGTCTTGAAGGAGTTCCCACATATGCTGAGCACTTGTTGGCTGTTTTTCCTTCACTCTGCGGTCCAACTCATCCCAATTGGGTTGAGGTCGGGTGATTGTGGAGGCCAGGTCACCTGATCCAGCACTCCATCACTCTCCTTGGTCAAATAGCCCTTACACAGCCTGGAGGTGTGTTTTGGGTCATTGTCCTATTGAAAAACAAATGATAGTGGGACTAAGCGCAAACCAGATGTGATGGCGTATCGCTGCAGAATGCTGTGGTAGTAATGCCTTGAATTCTAAATAAAACACAGTGTCTTCAACGAAGCACCACCACACCTCCTCCTCCATGCTTCACGGTGGGAACTATACATACGGAGATCATCTGTTCACCTACTTTGCGTCTCACAAAGGTACGGCGGTTGGAACCAAAAATCTCAAATTTGGTCTCAGACCAAAGGACAGACTTCCACCGGTCTAATGTCCATTGCTAGTGTTTCTTGGCCCAAGCAAGTCTCTTCTTATTATTGGTGTCCTTTAGTAGTGGTTTCTTTGCAGCAATTCAACCATGAAGGCCTGATTAACTCAGTCTCCTCTGAACAGTTGATGTTGAGATGTGTCTTACTTGAACTCTGTGAAGCATTTATTTGGGCTGCAATCTGAGGTGCATTTAACTAATGAACTTCGGGTCTTCCTTTCCTGTGGCGGTCCTCATGAGAGACAGTTTCATCATAGCGCTTGAGGGTTTTTGCGACTGCACTTGAAGAAACTTTAAAAGTTCTTGAAACTTTCCAGATTGACTGACCTTCATGTCTTAAAGTAATGATGGACTGTCGTTTCGCTTTGCTTATTTGAGCTGTTCTTGCCATAATATGGACTCGGTCTTTTACCAAATAGGGCTATCTTCTGTACACCACCCCTACCTTGTCACAACACAACTGATTGGCTCAAACACAATAAGGAAAAAAAATCCACAATTTAACTTAAGGCACACCTTTTAATTGAAATGCATTCCAGGTAACAACCTCATGAAGCTGGTTGAGAGAATGCCGAGTGTGCAAAGCTGTCAAGGCAAAGGGTGCCTACTTTGAAGAATCTCAAATATATTTTGATATGTTTAACTCTTTTTTGGTTACTACATGATTCCATGTGTGTTATTTCATAGTTTAGGTCTTCACTATTATTCTACAATGTTAAATTTAAAAAAAACTTAGGTGTGTCCAAACTTGTGACTGTGTGTATAGGAGGGCGAGCGCGAGAGAGGGCGAGCGCGAGAGAGGGCGAGCGCGAGAGAGAGCGAGATCCTAGCCTACCTATTTCAGGTAATACATTCTATGCAGTATTAACCTTATATTTAGCTAATTAATAATGGGCTATGAATAATAAGCTTCTGACTTGTAGCCTCTGTCTCTTACGCAACATGCAAGCACCTGTTCTCCCATGGCCTCTCCTTAGCTCTTGCAGTCAGTCTCATGTAAGAAAAGCTATAGGTTGCTTGACTTTCTTTTTTTTAGCATTTCTTACACCAAGACTATTTGAACAGGGACGCAAGTTCTTTTTTGCTGAATGTTGAATACAGCAGCCAATAGAACTCACAGGTAGTTTCAAAGAAGAGCGGACACATGATGGGTATAGGCTATAGCAGTTATTTGTTCAGACCCATAACCATTCAATCAATCTTCGTGATGAAAAGTGAAAGCCTTCTGCATCTAATTATATTATTCATTGATGTCATTAGAATGATTAAGATAAGGACGACAAAACATATTTAATTTAAACTGTTGAAAGTGAGGAAGGAATGAAGCAACAGAGAGAGAAAGAGGTAGCTAATAACATTAGGGGAAATATGGGTCAGCCTATTAATTATAAAAATAGGCCATATATTTCCACATTTAAAATCAAATTTGCTAGCCTATACTTGTAACTTTGCTGCACCAGAATCACATGTTCTCTCCCTACTTTATTATGGTTTGAATGATGGGTCTAATTTCAGTCCATATAATACAGTTTATGTGTAGCAGCCTATATCATATATGTATTTGATAACTGCACAATCATCTGGGCTTGGGCTCATTACAATGTCATTTATGTAGGGCTCAAAAAATGTATTTGATATATGGTTCATCAGGCTCAGCTAGCAACCAACTTGAATGTTCATGTTGATCAAAGCTCTAATCAAATCCAAATATATTTATATGCTTTATAATGCTTTTGAATGACACTTCCGGTTTTGTTGGGAAATACCGGTTTACCTCTGAGAAAAGTTATTTATTCTCGGGATGGAACATTTCTAAAATACCGGGAAAATATTCAACGCTAGCCTACACTAAAGCAGTAATTCACATCTTCAAAAATGACTTTTGCTCCTGGTTCGATAACGGGCTGTGTCGCAGCTGGACGCGACTGGGAGACCCATGAGGCGACGCACAATTAGCCCAGTGTCATCCGGGTTAGGGAAGGGTTTGGCCGGCCGGGATGTCCTTGTCCCATCACGCACTAGCAATTCCTGTGGCGGGTCAGGCGCATGCACACGGACACGATCGCCAGGTGTACGGTGTTTCCTCCGACACATTGGTACAACTGGCCTCCGGATTAAGCGAGCAGTGTGTCAAGAAGCAGTGCGGCTTGGCAGGGTCGTGTTTTGGAGGACGCGCGGCTCTCGAKCTTCACCTCTCCAGAGTCCGTATGGGAGTTGCAGCGATGGGACAAGACTATCTACCAATTGGATATCACAAAACTGGGGAGAAAAAGGGGTAAAAAAWTTTTTAKAAATACTTCTGCGTCATCAGTGATGCAGCGCTTAATGCATTGTACATTTGAAGTACGCCATGCGTGCTGATGGTATTCATGGGCGTGCTGAAGGACACCTTTTGTGCCAGGCAGGGAGCTTATTTTAGAGACGGTAATTGCAGGCTAGCTCTCAGACCTGGGCTGCGTCACCAGACACACACCTATACATACGACACACGTCAAGAGGAAATGGACCTCCGCAGCCAATGACAGAGCTGCCTAAAGCAACAGAAACCCGTTTTCTACGACTATTGATAAGCTTTCATTGTAGATCAAGCATTGCTTTGACTAGAAAGAAGTTTGACGATGAAAACGATTCCATTCTGAATCTAGTCTCGTTCACAAGATGTGTGTGGGTCTTATTGGAAAGCTATGATGAGCGTTGCAGGCAAGGCTCTTCTGCTTCAGAGGAAAACCTTTACCCACTCCTACGCTACCCATTGCTATTAACCTAATGCCCTAATCCCTTCAATACCAATCAGATCAACTGTGCCTGTGGTTAGAAAGTGATTCAGTCCTTTCTAGCATGCCTAGATAATCACTACTTTGAGGCTTTTAATGTAATAAAAATACTACTGTGCATACACACTTCTACACGTCACAAGGATGAAATAGATCTTACTGAACACCAATAAAAATAAATAAATATATGATTTCTCGGTTTCCAGCGTACCATTTCTAGTTTATTTCACTTCGAAGCATCTAGACTGCACCACAAGGTGTCCTTACATTCCTCTTCTCTGAATAAAATATCCCTTTTATCACTGAAGTCCCCAAGGCCAAATCTCATTGTCTGTGGTTGTACAGTATGCCCATGCATAGTCACAACTTTAAGTGCAGGGCTACAAGCAGTGGAGCTAGTTTAGTGACTGCAGAGGTTAGGTGAATATACATCTGTCCTTTGCCGAGGCCATTTTAATAGTCCACTGCTGTTCCTATATCAATGGAAGAGTGTGCAGAGGAATTTCAATAGAGTGCAGGTTATGGAGTATCGTGTTACACTGTTCTCAGGGCAGACACGCCGGTTTAGGCTAGCAGAAGTAACTCTTTGCAGCAGGTTAGGAGAATTCACATGGCAGGTTAGGAGAATTCACATGGCAGGTTAGGAGATTTAGGTCAAGAAAAGCGTGAACATATCTAGCTGTAACCAGGCCTGCCCTGAGAACACCCTATTATTCCACTAATGCATTCTGCATAGATTACAGGCCTCAGATTATGACAGAGTCAACGTCATGGTGCCATCTACTGGACAAGCTCAGACAACGCCACAGGGCATTTCTCAGTCTAGTCCAGTGACTCCCCTGACTAACGCAGAAGGATGGATAAATAGCAGTGTGCTGTTTTCCCCCCTCCAGCCCAGCAGTAACATTCAGATGATCTTCCATCTAGACCATGAGGAACTGCATTGGGTCGTTGAAGTTGACCTGGAAGAAAGCTCTCCATGACCGGAGTGATCCACTTTGACGGAGTGCAGTGTAAAGTGATGAGCTGAATGAACAGCTATGTCAGTCATCATGGTCAGCCTCACCTTGCAATAGGTCTGACAGGGAGGGGCCACACTCCTCAGGAACACTGTAGTCTCCCTTCCCAATGTTCTCAAATAGCTTATAGATGTTGTCCCCTTCGAACGGATATAGACTCGTTGTAATGTTGTATCTACGGCAGGGAAAAGTGAAAACAGGCACGATATTACACACCATGAGTTTGAGACTTCATGTTATCTTATAATGGACCACAAGCTATGTATAACTAATTATCATAATTAAAATAGCAAAAGCCATTCGAAGACTCCCTGCAATGTTCAGGTTTCCATGAGTAAGAACACAAAGGATGTTGAAAAGAAGATCAACAGAATGGTCATCAAAGCACTAGATGACACTAGGCTGTTATCATTTGTCATCCTTTCAGATCAACACAAAGTGTTTGGGGCTGGGGGTCATGGTCAGAGGTGGGCTGGGGACAATGGTCAGAGGTGGGCTGGGGGTCATGGTCAGAGGGGGGCTGGGGGTCATGGTCAGAGGGGGGCTGGGGGTCATGGTCAGAGGTGGGCTGGGGACAATGGTCAGAGGTGGGCTGGGGGTCATGGTCAGAGGGGGGCTGGGGGTCATGGTCAGAGGGGGGCTGGGGGTCATGTTCAGAGGGGGGCTGGGGGTCATGTTCAGAGGGGGGCTGGGGGTCATGGTCAGAGGGGGGCGTGGACAGTGCAATAGCCATTACGCACAGTGTGACGCCTGCAGACCAGATGTCCACTTTGAACCCTGAAAACGTGTCCAGGCCGTTGGCGATCTCGGGGGGCTGAAACGCTGGCGAGCCCTGACTTGTACGACACGTGTCATCCTTCGCAAACGGGTGCAGAGCCTGGCGGAGAGAGGGGGAAGAATATATATAAGAGCGAGGTAGGGAGAAAGAATAAGCTCACAATCAGCATGAGCAATCAGAGAGAGTGAAGAATGCCGTCTGCACACTTTAGTTAAGAACATGTACAGGTAACTGCCAAAATAAAGGAAACACCTAATAAAGTGTCAATAAGGCGTTGGGCCACCATGATCCAGAACAGCTTCAATGTGCCTTGGCATAGATTCTACAAGTGTCTGGAACTCTATTGGAGGGATGCGACGCCATTATTCCACGAGAAATTCCATAATTTGTTGATGGTGGTGGAAAACGCTGTCTCAGGCATCGCTCTAGAATCTCCTATAAGTGTTTAGATCTGGTGACAGACGGCCATGGCATATGGTTTACATGCTCATCAAACCATTCAGTGACCACTTGTGCCCTGTGGGGGCATTGTCATCCTGGAAGAAACCACTCATCAGGATAGAAACTAATCACCATAGGGCTGAAGGTGATCACTCAGAATGGCTGTGTATTTATTGGCGTTTACCTTGCCCTCTAAGGGGTTGAGTGGACCTTAACCATGCCAGGAAAACAGACCCCACACCAGAACAGAGCCACCAGAACCCTCATTTACTAGTGTTTCCTTTATTTTGGCAGTTACCTGTATGTCCCTAATAGTTGGTAATAGAGGTAAATTATATTTGATCTCTCACCTCTGCCACGCCCAGGTCTGAGATCTTGAGCGTGCCGTCGGTGTTCAGCAGCAGATTCCCTGGTTTAATGTCTTTGTGAACGATTCCCTGGCTGTGCAAATATTCAAGACCATCTAACAGCTGTAAAAAGTACCTGAGAGAGACACACACAAACAGAGAAAGAGACAGACAGAGAAGACAGACACATGACAGACAGACTACATTAGCTCTATGGTGAATCCTAACTTGAGATCTGTGCATACGTTTCTATTTTGCATAAATCCCTCAACATCAGTGATTTACAAGAGTGTGAATTCAGCCCTACATGACGTATCAATCCAAGCAATCTAATGTGTTTTATTCAAATGTGTGGCTATAAAATCAGTGTAACCTCCCTATCTGCACCAGTCATCTAACAGCTGGGGATTTGTCCATTGACCAGGTATTCCTGCAATGGAGAGGTTTGCAGTCCTGCTGGATACTGGCACTAAACTTAGCCTGGGAGTAGACTCTGCACAGAAGCACACACTAATAATAGCAGTGGGAAGAGAGAGAACGGATAGGGCGAGAGAGCGGGGGGACAGGGCTAGAGCGCGGGGCGAGAGGATAGCGAGAGGACAGGGCTAGAGCGCGGGGCGAGAGGATAGCGAGAGAGCGGGTGGGACAAGGGACTAGAGGCGCGGGCGAGAGGATACGCGCGAGAGAGGGGCGAGTGGATAGAGCGAGAGCATAGAGCGAGAGATAGAGCGAGAGATAGAGCGAGAGAGGGGCGAGAGGATAGAGCGAGAGAGGGCGAGAGGATAGAGCGCGGAGAGGGAGCGCGAGAGGATAGAGCGCGAGAGGATAGAGCGCGAGAGGATAGAGCGCGAGAGGATAGAGCGGGAGAGAAGCGCGAGAGGATAGAGCGCAGAGAGAGAATAGAGCGCGAGAAGGAAGAGGCGCGAGAGGATAGAGCGCGAGAGGACTAGAGCGCGGAGAGGATAGAGCGCAGAGAGGATAGACGCGGAAGAGTACGAGCGAGAGAGGGGCGAGAGGATAGAGGCGAGAGGGCGAGGGATAGAGCGAGAGAGGGGCAGAGAGGATAGAGCGAGAGAGGCGAGAATAGAGCGAGGGAGGGGCGAGAGGACAGTAGCGAGAGGTGGGCGAGAGGATAGAAGCGAGCGAGGGCGAGAGGATAGAGCGAGAGAGGGCGAGAGGATAGGAGCGAGAAGCAGGAGGGCGAGAGGATAGAGCGAGAGAAGGGGCGAGAGGATAGAGCGAGAGAGGGGCGAGAGGATAGAGCGCGAGAGGGGCGAGAGGATAGAGCGCGAGAGGATACGAGCGCATGAGGAGGCGAAGGATAGAGCGCGAAGCGATAGAGCGCGAGAGGATAAGAGCCGAGAGCGAGATAGATGCGCGAGAGGATAGAGCGTCGAGAAGATAGAGGCGAGAGCGAGCGAGGGGCGAGAGGATAGAGCGAGAGCGAGCGAGGGGCGAGAGGATAGAGCGAGAGCGAGCGAGAGGATAGAGCGAGAGCGGGGCGAGAGGATAGAGCGAGAGCGAGGATAGAGCGAGAGCGAGGATAGAGCGAGAGCGAGCGAGAGGATAGAGCGAGCTGGTGAGAAACTTACCCGTGAGCTTGAAATACTGGAAATCTTTTCTCTGGGACGCTGTCCAGCATTTCTTGCATCCCACATACGCAATACTCCATCACCATATACGTGAGACAGGGAGTCAAGGGAATTCTCAAAACACACCAATGAGAAGCATTTACACACTAAACAAACTGCCATATTAAACAGCCATTAAAATACAACAGAAAAGGAAATACATTTTCCTTGTACATAATGCATTTAAAGTTACTGGCTCAGAGTGGGAAATCAACTAAATATGTCTCGTTTTATTTGTTTAGGTGTGTTTCTTCAAGGATTTAAGCAAGTAGCAATTCGAGTTATCTTTGAACAAGAAAAATGTATAAAAAGGCAAAAACAAGATACAGTTCCGGACAAAAATATTGGCAGTTGGGACCTTTGCACTTTTCTGGAGTGGCCAGTGAAAGTCCAGATCTCAATCCTATCCATAACCTGTGGAGATCTGAAAACAGCAGTCGGAGGGCACCCTCAAACATTGAAGAACTAGAGCAGAGCAATCTGCTGCTGAAAAGTAGAAAAGCTAGAAGGTACACAGCAAGCTCATTGACAGCTACAAGAAGCATTTGTTGGCAGTTATATGTTGGCAAAAGGCTGTGCAACCAAGTACTATCTCTGGGGTGCCAATTAAAGTTCAGAAAAATGTGTTTCTGCCATGTTGAAAATCCATTAACAAGGTGTGGTGACCAAATTATTACAAGGCATACTTCTGGATTGTGGCATTGAAGCTCTTTATTTACTTCCCCAGAGGCAGATGAACTCTTGGATACCATTTTTATGTCTCGTGCAGTTTGAAAGAAGTRGCTATCTAGCGTTAGCTCAAATTCTAACTAGCATTAGAGAAATGACTGGAAGTCTATAGCCTTTCAGTCATTACACTAAAGAGCCTCTGGGGAAGTATATCATTAATTGCCAAAATCCCGAAGTATCCCTTTAAGAAAAGTGCAAGGGTGCCAATATATTTGGCCGCAGCTGTATAATCGTTTGGCTCATAATCAATGTGATATCATCTTAGCAAGAAAACCTCTAGGTAGATATGGTAGGGGAAGAGAAGTGGGATGATACAGAATAGAGTGACTGATGTGGTTGTCTCGCCTAGCCACCTTAAGATGAATGCACTAAGTAAATCACTCTGGATGAGAGCATCTGTTAAAAGACTAACATGTAAATGTAAGATAGGGAGAAAGAGCAAGAGCGTGTGCAGACAGAGAGAGGAAGAGTAAGAGCGTGTGCAGACAGAGAGAGGAGGAGTAAGAGCGTGTGCAGACAGAGAAAGGAAGAGTAAGAGCGTGTGCAGACAGAAAGGAAGAGTAAGAGCATGTGCAGACAGGCAATGCCTGGTCATGACAGTATTCGCTGCTTAGTTATGTCTGCATCAAGATTCTCTCCACTGCTGCAGGATAGAGGGGCACACACACAGCTAGGAGAGCCTGCACAGTGTCAGAGTTTACTTCAACAGAGAGGAAGTAGGGGAGTAGACAATTCATAAGGAAATCTTTCCACCCTCATCAATTTACAAACATTCCACACACACTAATGGTGCTTAAAATGTACACACACACAGGAAGAAAGAATATATTTTCTGCTTCTCTTCATTGTACAACACGTCCACCAAATGGATGACATTTTTGTTCTGAAGTCTCCGGAGCAGCTGGATCTCCCTGGAACACAAACAAGTTACAAATTCAACCATCCATCACAACGAAAACATTGGTGAAATAAAACAAATTAAAATCACATTGTAAGATGAACAGAGTGACTTTACAGTCTTTGCCTAAATATCACAAATCTGAAAAATAAATGAGAAGGAAACGGGAATGACGCATTAGGGTGGCTATAGCAACAAGCTCAGTATAGACACACATCTGTAAACAGGCCTTGGAAAGGGAGTTTAGAGTCACCCCCCAGCACCACCACGACAAACCCCCAGGAGACTCCACATTCATCTGAGAGCTGCTACAGAGTTGCCTGCCTGCCACTAATGAATACAGCCACTGCATGAAGGGCGCGCGCGCGCACACACACACACACACACACACACACACAGCAGTGTGTATATGTTTTAGTCTAGATCACAGAGAACATCCCGGCCTGGTTTTTAAAATGAATCCTCTCGGTGTTTAAAATTAACCATGCCATTCAAATGGGAAGGAAGGAAATGCCGGCTACATTTGAAAGGGAATTTTCATGAGTACATTTTCTCCTCTTACGGTAAATCTTACGTCTTGTAATAAGTGAATTAAGCCAGCGTTTCACTGCACAGCATGGGGATGCTCACGGTGTATTGAAGCGCCATGTAGGGCAAAGATTCACTAACTTTCCCACTCGGGGCCCCCCTTCCAGCATTGGGGAACACCCCCTGTACGCACCACATCTATTTCTATGGGCACAAGCACTGTTCATGACTCACTGTTCACACCCATGTAGTTAGTGGAGAGAATTTAGCAGGTTTAAAGCTTATTTCCTGCAATTCTATACATATTGCCATGTCTAATGTGTATTCATGGGATATTTGAGTGACTAAAATTACAACTATATCTATGGGCTAAAAAAACTAAATAATTAAAATGTCAGTTAACATGGGCTAGTTGATGTGCACCTTCCTGACTAGAAATCTCTCTGAGGTCTGTAATGATGGACATGACAAGAGGAACTGGTGATACACTACACAATTTCTAGATTGCACTTTGTGCATTCTACTATTACAACTTTCAAGAGTAAGTTTAAAGCCAGACTGAGTTCCATTAAAATAATAATAATAATAATAATAATAATAATAATGAGGGGGGACCCCACTGTAGAACACACACCCTCTTTCTCTAGTCTGAACTGTCAGTCTCTCACACAATCTATACACTGTACTGTAGCTCACTCTGTACGGTGTCCGTTTGTGTCATCTTAGCCTGCAGTCACAGGCTGGCCCAGTCCTCTGCTTTACACACTACTACTGCATCACTACCGACAGAGTCAGAGAGACATCCCACATGCACACTGCCACACACATCAAAATGGACTAACACTATTGCAAGAGAATGTATTGCACACATGTCATGGAGAACATGTAAAAGACAGGTAAAAGAAAACGAACTTCAGTCACTAGTAAAGAGCAGCACGACCAATCAAAATGAGTTATTGTTTTGCTTGACCATCGGTGCTGTAACTATAGGCCTATGTGTATGAGAATTGTGGTCACTTCACTTCCTAGTACTAAAAAGGCAATTGATAAACCTTTGCAGCATCATCTATCCCATTCAAGGTTAAAAACATTCAACAAGAGTGAGCAGCCCTGCTGTTCTCTAGGAAAATACAGAAATCAGTGTCAGCTTTTTGCTGTCTAAAAGCACTGTGTCTGCTGCATAGAGAGAGTCTATCTGCAGTGGATCCAATATCCCTCTGTGGGATGGTCCTGGAGGACGGAAACCTGCACTTTTACAAAACTTGTTTACTATTTATCGACTGACTACAAAAATAGCTTCGACATGACTTCGGCTACATTCTACAGCTGCATTACCTTCTCGGTTAATTCATTATGATGACAAACTGGTTGAATTTTACATGCTAGTCACTCAATGAAATCACTCAATGAACACACCTCCCCCGCTCAGGAGTTCTAGTCCAGAGGGATGTGCGTGTGTGGCATTCCAAACCAGGGCTCAGCATTCCGGAGGCGTTGCCCAAGCAACAGGAGTGGTCATAGTGTGGCAACCCCGGGCAGTGTAAGAAGGAAGTGTTTGGCACACAGGAATGCTATGCGATGGCTGCTGTGAGTGTAGAGAGAGAGGACAGGGGCTAAGGGTAGTACTGTTGTGGCATCCAGAGCCTTATAAGGCTAAGGATGGCTCTCACACAGGCTCAAACCCATAGGATAGGGCCCACCTACACAGACATGCACACACATATTACAGACGTACTGGTCTGTTTCCACCAAAACACTGAGAAACTCCAGCATGTAGGCTACACAACAACTCACACCCTGACACGCAGGAGGTGGCTTAGTATCAGGCCAAGCTTTGCTTAGATAAAGAGGGTGTGAGTATAATGCAAGACAGAGCATTGCATTCTCCATAACACTGGCAGTGGGTAGCCTAGACAACATTTTAACATAATCAAGTCAGTGTAACCACATTCAAAAGAGTAATTGAATCAAACCAAACCAGAACATGCAACCCAAACCAATAAAACGTGCACTGTTACAGCAAAGGTTTTCTACAAAAAAGCCTAAAATATGTACTGAGACCCTGCGATTTACAATAAAGCAAACAAAACTAAGTTGTTCATCCATCTCTCTAAACACTTTCRCTCAGTGGGAAATCATTTGACAGTTAGCTCGCACATCACAGGAGAATATTAAATAAAGTCCATTGTGTGATTAAAACCTTGGCTGTCCCTGTGAAAGGGAGGATGGAGAGGAAAACTATTTATAGAAAGAGACTGAGGAGAGAGAATATGAAATGTCTATTCCTTTGGAACTTTTGTGAGAGTAATGTTTGTTTATTTCACTTTTGTTTATTATCTATTTCACTTGCTTTGACAATGTTTCCCATGCCAATAAAGCCATTTGAATTGAGAAAGAAGAGAGAAAGAGAACAATCAAGGAAATAAACAACGGGCGTAKAACTTCAGTCTCCATTAGAGAGGACGTTTAAATATGTGGCTCTGGGTCACAATGATGCTGGGAATAAAACCAGTGGAGGGCTGAGGGGTAAGCCCATACCAAAGCCATATATTTAAACACATGGATCTGTCCTACACTGTAAGAATGAAAGCCCAATATGAATGAGCAACGTGTGAGTTCGGATAAACAAAACAAACATGAGACGAGTGAACAGTAATGGAGAACACATACTGTGTTTTCATCATGGGAAGAAGGGTTGCACTGATGCAGGCCTTTACATCTTCAACTATGGCTCTGCCATGTACTGGAAGAGGAGGGGGCTGTATTGGAAGAGGATGTATTGGAAGAGGAGGAGGATGTATTGGAAGAGGAGGAGGCTGTATTGGAAGAGGATGTATTGGAAGAGGATGTATTGGAAGAGGCTGTATTGGAAGAGGAGGGGCTGTATTGGAAGAGGAGGGGGCTGTATTGGAAGGGAGGGGGCTGTATTGGAAGAGGAGGGGGCTGTATTGGAAGAGGAGGGGGCTGTATTGGAAGAGGAGGGGGCTGTATTGGAAGAGGAGGGGGCTGTATTGGAAGAGGAGGGGCGGTATTGGAAGAGGAGGGGGCTATTGGAAGAGGAGGGGCCTGTATTGGAAGAGGAGGGGGCTGTATTGGAAGAGGAGGGGGCTGTATTGGAAGAGGAGGGGGGTATTGGAAAGAGGAAGGGGTGTATTGGAAGAGGAGGGGGTGTATTGGAAGAGGAGGGGGTTGTATTGAGAAGGAGGGGGCTGTATTGGAAGAGGAGGGGGCTGTATTGGAGAGAGGAGGGGGCTGTATTGGAGAGAGGAGGGGGCTGTATTGGAAGAGGAGGGGCTGTATTGGAAGAGGAGGGGCTGTATGGAGAGAGGAGGGGCTTGTATTGAGAAGAGGAGGGGGCTGTATTGGAAGAGGAGGGGGCTGTATTGGAAGAGGAGGGGGCTGTATTGGAAGAGGAGGGGGCTGTATTGGAAGAGGAGGAGGGGGGGCTGGTATTGGAAGAGGAGGGGGCTGTATTGGAAGAGGAGGGGGCTGTATTGGAAGAGGAGAGGATGTTTGGCAGAGGAGGGGTGTATTGGAAAGAGGAGGGGTGTATTGGAAGAGGAGGAGGATGGTATATGAAGAGGAGGAGTGTATTGGAAGAGGAGGGGCTGTTGGAAGAGGAGGTGGGATGTATTGGAAGAGGAGGAGGATGTTATTGGAAGAGGAGGGGGCTGTATTGGAAGAGGAGGGGCTGTATTGGAAGAGGAGGGGGCTGTATTGGAAGAGGAGGGGCTGTATTTGGAAGAGGAGGGGGCTGTATTGGAAGAGGAGGGGGCTGTATTGGAAGAGGGGGGGCTGTATTGGAAGAGGAGGGGCTGTATTGGAAGGGAGGGGGCTGTTATTGGAAGAGGAGGCGGGGGCTGTATTGGAAAGAGGAGGGGGCTGTATTGAAGAGGAGGGGGATGTATTGGAAGAGGGGGAAATGCAAACAAAGTGTAGTTCACTTTTAACGGGGGGACATATCAGTCAGAAATGTAGGAAAAATCCGCCATAGGGAGACACCGTAGGGAAAACCTACACTGTAGGGAGACACCTGTAGGGAACAAACCGACACTGTAGGGAGACACCGTAGGGAAACCGACACTGGTAGGGAGACACAACCCGTAGGGAAAACCGACACTGTAGTGGAGACACCGTAGGGAAAACCGACACTGTAGGGAACACACGTAGGGAAAACCGACACTCGAGGGAAGACACCGTAGGGAAAACTAGACACTGTAGGGAGACACGGAGGGAAAACCGCCTGAGGGCCACCGCTTAGGAACCGGACTACATGTAGGGAGACCACCGTAGGGAAACCGTACAACTGTAGGTAGACACCGTACCGACATGTTAGGGGAGTACACCCGTGGGTAGCTAATAATGGTACAGTTAGGTCGTAACACCGTAGGGAAAACGCTACACTGTAGGCGTGAATACAGTAGTAGGCTATGCACGCTGCTTAAGATAAATCAGAGACAATCTAAAGCGTTACACCCAGACAATCATCCAATAGCAGTGACATTAGTTGTTAATCAATTGTGCTTGACGATGCATGACCAAGATTGCAAATCAGAGGGAAGGAGAGAGAGGGAGCAAGAAAGAGACAAATGAAGACAGAGTGAAAAATCACATAGTGACACAAGAGCAACCCACCACATCACACCCCCCCACTCCATCCCCTCTCCCTCCCTTCCACCGTCCCTCTTTCCCTTCCACTGTCCGTCCCTCCCTCCCTCCCAAAACCCCACTACTTACTTCTTCACATTGGCCTCTCCATTGGGGATCCTTCTGAGCTTCTTCTTCTTGAGGATCTTGACGGCCCTGCGACACAGCGTGTCAGAGTCCAGCATCTCCTTCACCTTACCGTAGGAGCCCTCCCCCAACAGGTCTCCCATCAGGTACTTCCCGATCAGCTTGGCCCTCTTCCTGCGTGGCTGGTATATCACCTCTGTGGAGTCGATGCGGTGGATGAACGTGTCCATGCCCATCAGCTCATTCTCAGTCAGATAGTCCAGGTGCTGCAGCTCCCCGACACTCATGGTTAAATCAACTTAGTTACTGTAGCGTGCTCCAGACAGTCCAAAATAGTGGACACTGTAAGCCTTGAGCTTGGGCTGTGTATCCTGGTGGCTCAGGGACACAGTTCAATTAGAAAACACTAAGTGACATTGGAGGTATAGCCAGGCATTGGCATTGAGAGAAACAGTTAACGTTGTAATAGAGTAGGTCTGTAAACACAGAGGTTAGTTTCAGTTCGTGGGAACAAGATGTAGGCTAGCTGTAAAGGTTTCCAGAGTGGTGTGGGGTAGTTAACTAAGACCCAGCGATGCCAAGGTCCAGGGTGAAAAGATTTGTGGAGAGTTCAGGCTGTGGGACAGGTGCTACTGAGCAGAGAGTGGGACGTCTGGCTGAGTTTACATTCCGCTGCTTAGCTCCATGTCACCTCCATCCGTGATCTGATATGAGATGGCAACATGCAGAGGGAGAGGTAACCAGTCCTGTTTCAAAGCCAAGCGAAGCATGACGGCCATAGAACCTTGTAGCGATCCATGGTCCCCATTGGTTTGCCTTGATCTAAGTACAGATGCAATAAATACTCAATCACACCTAACTGAGTTATTTCAGTCCTTAGTATCGTTATGCTCTGGGTCCTAGATTTATTGTCAGCTCTTCTATGGAGTCCACTAGTCTTTCCCAGTTGGCAACTCAGGATCTGCTCCAGAGAACCTGTAGGTCAAAAATGTAGCTAATCAACAGTCAAATCTTTCAGCAATCAAGGGATATTTGCCTACTAACATTTTAAATGTTCATTTTGTAGGAAATGAGTGACAGCTACAGGTCCACAAGGCTGGCTATGCATTTTAGGATACTTCTGGTCTGGTGTCAAAATACTAAAACCATAAGATCAATATTTCAGAACGCAAGTAAACAAGGACTAATAGAGAATGACAGCCGATTATGTTGCACGACTCAGTCAGTGAATGCCTGTCGGACATTTAAAAAAAAAGCTTGCAACCAAGCGGAGTTAGCTAGCTAGCCTCAGGTATTTTGCCATTTGCCGATTATTTCAGTAGCTAGCTTGCTACCTTCCCCAACTCACTGTAGCTAGTTAACCGGCTAACACGCTTTTGACACCTCAACGTTAGTAGAGGTAAAATGTGTTTTATACTGGATATTCGGGTCTCTTGTCAATAGATATTGAACCAAGCATGAATTCTATATTCTGAATCAGGGATGGATTGAGCACAATCCACACCTCTATTTTCTTGTTAGACTATTTCAGATTTCAATGTCTCCCCCTATGAGTCAGGGGACAATGGACAGTTTTATTTTATCTTCAGGCTTTCAATCCTCCCCCAAATAAAAAATTAAATAGGAAAGTCAGTTAAGAACAAATTCTTATTTACAATGACAGCCTACCCTGGGCGACTGTAGTGGGACTAAATCAGGGACTGTAGTGACACCTCTTGCACTGAGATGCAGTGCCTTAAACCGCTGCGGCACTCAGGAGCACAAAAAGCGGTGGATTTTTGACCATCCTCCCCTGATTCAGAATATATCATTATCAGTCATGGCACGCTTTGTGGAAAAGCTATTSAAGATTGAAATCCAAAGTCATACTATTATTTTTAAAGATGTGAATTGTTCTCATCCATCCCGATTCAGAATATACCATCTTCATAGTCATGGCATTTTTGAGTCCAATAGCTATCGACAAGAGAAAACACCGAATATCCTATATAAAACTAATTTAATCTAGGTGTCAAACCTTAACTCCAATCTTCCCGAACTCTCGCACGAATTTACAATTTCATTCTAGCTAACCAGATAACTCGTCTAACTGTATGCAATGGGTATTTCGTTAGCTAGCTATGTAGTTAGGCTATGTTTAAAATCGGACAAAGTTACTAGCAAGTAAGAAGTACAGTAACGACGTTATATCCTTTCTACCTAGCTACCCGGCAGGAGCTAACGGCTAAATACAGATTAAAGTGGATGGTAGTTATGCTAGCTAAATGTCAGCATTTTGTGGTAACGGGTCTCACCTTAACATCCAGACTCTATCGACAGATGTTATGTAGTGTTTTATTTGTCTCTGTCTGCATAAATATGAGGTTTGCTATTATTGATGCAGCTGCTATCAGGTTGCCGCCATCTTGTTTACCACCCCCCTCTCTCCAGCCCTTTGACTATCAATAGGTACTGTATATATGCTCCAGTTGAATGAAAGCCAACCTCTCGTCTACATTGTCCCAGACTATTTTATTTATTATTATTTCACACTCACAGCCTTCACAAAATGTACTTTGTCTTTTAATATGTCCTAGAGCTACTGTTAGGGGTTAAAGAAAAACTAATTGAGCACTGCAACAAATTTAACAACCTAGGCCAGATTAGGGACACAAATATGCACATATCAAATCACCACAAATAAAATCCCCCAAAGAAATTGCATTTCATGTGTTCTGTAAGGGTGTAATCTATTTCTTCTAAACCAATCACAAATATAAGATAGCGGTACCGGAGCGCCAAGTCTAGGTCCAAAAGACTGCTGAACAATTAATCAAATGGCCACCCGGACTATTTGCATTGACCCCCCCCCACCCTTGTTTTTACACTGCTGCTATTTTATTTATCCTTTATTTAACTAGCCAAGTCAGTTAAGAACAAATTCTTATTTACAATGACAGCCAAACCCTAACCCATACAACGCTGGGCCAATTGTGCGCCGCCCTATGGGACTCCCAATCATGGCCGGTTGTGATACAGCCTGGAATCAAAGCATGGTCTGTAGTGACGCCTCTAGCACTACTACAGTGCCTTAGACCACTGCACCACTCGCTGTTTATCATCTTTGCATAGTCACTCTACCCCTACCTATATGTACAAATMACCTCGACTAACCTGTACCCCTGCATATTGACTCGGTACCGGTACCCCCTGTATATAGCATCATTATTGTTATTTTATTGTGTGACTTTTTACAATTATTTTTGTAACTTTATTTAGTAAATATTTTCTTAAACTCTATTTTCTTAAAACTGCATTGTTGGTTAAGGGCTTTTAAGTAAGCGTTTCACTCTAGATGCAATGGTGTATTTGGTGCATGTGACAAATAAAATTTGATTTGATATGAATACAAACACTCAGGAACAAAAACACCCAGGGGTGCTTTAATTACTGTTGATGTAATTCTTGATGTTCAGTTTTAGGTAATCCTGAACACAGCCCTATGTCAGGTCACAGCAGTGCAGTCAGTGGTGTTGACCTGCTTTCCGCACTGACTGCATACTGACCAACCCTGTCCCACTACACAAGTATCCAGCTACCACAGCCTCAGAGGCCAACCATTTTTTGCTTAGCTGACCGATCTGGGTTATATTTAACCGCTGTAAACCCCAGGGAATATCAAACTGAAGCTCTGATTTCACAGATCTGTTACCCTCCTCATTAGAGGACCACCGTGGCTGCCAAACGCTGGGGCTGATCAGTTAGGAGTTATAGGATAACCCCCCCCCCCCCATACCTGGATGTAAGGGGTACATATGAGGATGAGGTCTGGGGTGTCATGCACCCCAAAAATCTGAGGGGGCATAAAGTACTTGAGGAAGGCTGGCGGGTGGTCCGGAAGTAGGATCATTTGGCATTTTTAAAACACCTGAAACAGCTTTTTCCTGCAATCTAAATCCATAATCATTATGCTTAATTCTCAGTGGATGAAAAAGTACCCAATTGTCATACTTGAGTAAAATTAAAGATACCTAAATAGAAACAACTCAAGTAAAAGTGAAAGTCACCCAGTAAAATACTACTTAAGTAAAAGTCTAAAAGTATTTGGTTGTAAATATACTTATTAAGTATCAAAAATAAATGCAATTGCTAAAATATACTTAAGTATCAAAAGTAAAAGTATAAATTGTTTAAAATTCCCTAGTTGTCACGCCCTGACCTTAGAGAGCCTTTTTATGTCTCTATTTGGTTTGGTCAGGGTGTGATTTTGGGGTGGGCATTCTATGTTTTGTTTTCTATGTTTCTTTATTTCTATGTTTTGGCTGGGTATGGTTCTCAATCAGGGACAGCTGTCTATCGTTGTCTCTGATTGGGAACCATACTTAGGTAGCCCTTTTCCCTCCTTTCAGTGTGGGAAGTTAACTTTGTTTGTGGCACTATTGCACTGTAAGCTTAACGGTGGTTTTTGTTTGTTGTGGACATTTTAAATAAAAAGATAAATGTACGCCCACAACGCTGCACCTTGGTCCACTTCTTTCAACGGCCATGACACTAGTTCATTTTTTTACAGATAGCCAGGGGCACACTCAAACACTCGGACATAATTTACAAACGAAYCATTTGTGTTTCGTGAGTCCGCCCGATCAGAAACAGTAGGGATAACCAGGGATGTTCTCTTGATTATTGATGATTTGTAATGAGTACTTTTGGGTGTCAGAGAAAATGTATGAAGTAAAAAGTTTAACATTTTCTTTAGGCATGTAGTGAAGTAAAAGTAGTCAAAAATATAAATAGTAAAGTACAGATACCCCAAAAAACGATTTAAGTACTTTACACTAGTGTTAATTCTATGCTTTATAAAAGTGTATTTTTCAGCATAACTAAGCATACCTCTGGAGCGGTCTGTATCCTCCTGACTGGTGTTTATTTTTTTAAAGAAATGAAATATGCTCCTCTGCATCTCTGGGTAATAGACTGTCTTATTCAGTACATTTAGTTGTTGCTTGCTTTTCTAAGGTCTACCAACCTTGCCAGCTAAGATAGACAAGCTAGCTACTCTATTTTTATTTAACTAGGCAAATCAGTTAAGAACAAATTCTTATTTACAATGACAGCCTACCCCAGCCCAGCCCATGCCGATTGTGCGCCACCTTATGGGACTCCCAATCACGGCCAGATGTGATACAGCCTGGATTTGAACCAGGGTCTTTAGTGACACCTCTTAGCACTGAGATGCAGTGCCTTAGACTGCTACGCCACTCGGGAGCCCTCTAACTTGATTGATAGCCTTAAATGGCTTCTTGGTAGCTAGTTATGAGGTTGGGAGACTGGGAACCTATCCGGGCTAGCAAAAGCAAACTTCATAAAATTGCTAGGTGGCTAGTAATATTACAGAGAAACAACCCCCCCAAAAATACATTTAAAAAAAAAATATATATATATATACAGTGGGGAGAAAAGGTATTTGATACACTGCCGATTTTGCAGGTTTTCCTACTTACAAAGCATGTAGAGGTCTGTAATTTTTATAATAGGTACACTTCAACGTGAGAGACGAAAAATCCAGAAAATCACATTGTATGATTTTTAAGTCATTAATTTGCATTTGAATCAAACGCATACTGAATCAAACGCGCCAAGTAAACTGACTTTTTTTGGATATAAAAGAAGGACTTTTTATCGAACAAAACAACCATTTGTTGTGTAGCTGGAACCCTTGGGATTGCAAACAGAGGAAGATCTTCAAAGGTAAGTGATTTATTTTAACGCTATTTCTGATTTTTGTGACGCCTCTGCTGGTTTGAAAAATGTTTTAAATGCTGGTGTATGTGGGGCGCTGTCCTCAGATAATCGCATGGTATGCTTTCGCCGTAAAGCTTTTTGAAATCTGACAACGCGGTTGGATTAACAAGAAGTTAAGCTTTTAAACGATGTAAGACACTTGTATTTTCATGAATGTTTAATATTACAATTCTTGTATTTAAAATTTTGCGCTCTGCAATTTCATGTTGTCGTAGTGGAACGCTAGCGGTACACCAATCCCAATTAAACAGATCTAAATATATGTATGTAACTCTTTCAAGACTGTTGGAAAAGCATTCCAGGTGAGAGAATGCCAAGAGTTTGTAAAGCTGTAAAGKTGTAAAGCTGTCATCAAGGCAAGATATTGAAGAATCTCAAATATAAAATATATTTAAATCTGTTTAACACTTTTGTGGTTAATACATGATTCTATATGTGTTATTTCATTGTGTTGACGTCTTCACTAGTATTCTACAATGTAAAAATAAGGAAAAACCCTTGAATGATTAGGTGTGTCCAAACTTTTGACTGAAACTGTATACAGTTGAAGTCGGAAGTTTACATACACTTAGGTTGGAGTCATTAAAACTTGTTATTCAACCACCCCACAAATTTCTTGTTAACAAACTATAGTTTGGCAAGCTGGTTAGGACATCTACTTTGTGCAATTGTTTACAGACAGATTATTTCACTTATAATTCACTGTATCACAATTCCAGTGGGTCAGAAGTTTATATACACTAAGTTGACTGTGCCTTTAAACAGCTTGGGAAATTCCAGAAAATGATGTCATGGCTATAGAAGCTTCTGATAGGCTAATTGACATCATTTGAGTCAATTGGAGGTGTACCTGTGGCTGTATTTCAAGGCCTACCTTCAAACTCAGTGCCTCTTTGCTTGACATCATGGGAAAATCAAATAAAAATCAGCCAAAACCTCAGAAAAAATATTGGAGACCTCCACAAGTCTGGTTCATCCTTGGGAGTAATTTCCAAATGCCTGAAGGTACCACGCTCATCTGTACAAACAATAGTACGCAGGTATAAACACCATGGGACCACGCAGCCGTCATACCACTCAGGAAGGAGATGTGTTCTGTCTCCTAGAGGTGAATGTACTTTGGTGAGAAAAGTTCAAATCAATCCTAGAACAACAGCAAAGGACGCTGTGAAGATGCTGGAGGAAACAGGTACAAAAGTATCTATATCCACAGTAAAACGAGTCCTGTTTCAACATAACCTGAAAGGCCGCTCAGCAAGGAAGAAGCCAATGCTCCAAAACCGCCATAAAAAAGCCAGACTACGGTTTGCAACTGCACATGGGACAAAGATCGTACTTTTTGGAGAAATGTCCTCTGGTCTGATGAAACAAAAAGAGAACTGTTTGGCCATAATGGCCATCGTTATGTTTGGAGGAAAAAGGGGGAGGCTTGCAAGCCAAGAACACCATCCCCACCATGAAGCACGGGGGTGGCAGCATCATGTTGTGGGGTGCTTTGCTGCAGGAGGGACTGGTGCACTTCACAAAATTGACTGGATATGGGAGGACAATTTGGTGGATATATTGAAGCAACATCTCAAGACATCAGTCAGGAAGTTAAGCTTGGTCGCAATTGGGTCTTCCAAATGGACAATGACCCAAGCATACTTCCAAAGTTGTGGCAAAATGGCTTAAGGACAACAAAGACAAGGTATTGGAGTGGCCATCACAAAGCCCTGACCTCAATCCCATAGAATTTGTGGGCAGAACTGAAAAAGCATGTGTGAGCAAGGAGGCCTACAAACCTGACTAAGTTACTCCAGGTCTGTCAAGAGTATGGGCCAAAAATCAATCACTTATTGTGGGAAGCTTGTGGAAGTCTCCCCGAAACGTTTGACCCAAATTAAACAATTTAAAGGCAATGCTACCAAATACTAATTGAGTGTATGTAAACTTCTGACCCACTGGGAATGTGATGAAAGAAATAAAAGCTGAAATAAATCATTCTCTCTATTATTCTGACATTTCACATTCTTAAAATAAAGTGGTGATCCTAACTGACCTAAAACAGGGAGTTTTTACTTGGATTAAATGTCATGAATTGTGAAAAACTGAGATTAAATGTATTCGGCTAAGGTGTATGTAAACTTCCGACTTCAACTATATTTATTATTTTTTAAACAGGCCAAATTTGAGAAGGCATGTGCCCCTTTGCCCCATATGGGCATGACGCCTCTGGATGAGGTTGCAGGATTTCGAGGACACCCTACCAGGGTTATCAACTCTTCAACCCCAGGATAAGATGGGCATCAGGGCCACGTTCAGTAGCCAAACACTGTTGAACATTGCAGATAGAAATGCCACGAAAAGAGCCATTGAGATTCCTTATTCTACATGTCTTAGGCATGTTTGTTCTACATGGTATTTTTCTATTTGAATGTTTAAAATGTTGCCTACTGCTGAACGCAACCCAGGTGTACCTCTATTACACATTATAAACTGGGTGGTTCGAGCCCTGAGTGCTGATTGGCTCACAGCCGTGGTATTTCAGGCTGTATACCATGGGTATGACAAAACATTTATTTTTACTGCTCTAATTACGTTGGTAACTAGTTTATAAAAGCAATAAGGCACCTCTGGGGTTTGTGGTATATGGCCAATATACCACGGCTAAGGGCTGTGTCCAGGCACTCCGCGTTGCGCCATATACCACAACTCCTCGGGCCTTATTACTTAATTATACATTTATTTCAACCATTTCTCCTTTCACCCCTGCAATGCTGTACAATAATGTAAATGTGCTACTTGCAAGTACAAACTTGCTATTTGCTCGTTGAAAGAAACATTTTCACTAACAGAAGGCTAAGTGTTTTAGACATACTATGTAATGGACATTCAGTTTATCTTGTAAATAAATATATTTATCTGATCAACACTGTGGAATTGGAGTTTACCCAAATTTAAATCATAGACTAAAATCAGTTTTTCCACAAGTCAACACCAGAGGGAACTGATCAGCTACAAAAATACTCCACTACTACACAATCAAGATATACTGAACAAAAATATAAACGCAACATGTAAAGTGTTGGTCCCATGTTTCATGAGCTGAAATAAAATATCTCATAAATGTTCCATATGCACAAAAAYCTTATTTTTCTTTAATTTTGTTTTCATCCCTGTTTGTGAGCATTTTTCCTTTGCCAAGATAATCCATCCACTTGACAGGTGTGGAATATCAAGAAGCTGTTTAAACAGTGTGATCATTACACAGGTGCACCTTATGCTGGGGCCAATAAAAGGCCACTTTAAAATGTGCAGTTTTGTCACACAACACCACAGATGTCTCATGTCTTGAGGGAGCATGCAATTGGCATGCTGACTGCAGTAATGTCCACCTGAGCTGTTGCCAGACAATTTAATATTAATGTATCTACCATAAGCCTGCTCCAACATTGTTTAAGAGAATTTGGCAGRATGTCCAACCGGCCTCACAATCGCAGACGTCGTGTATGCCGTCGTATGGGCGAGCGGTTTGCTGATGTCAATGTTGTGAAGAGTGCCCCATGGTGTTGGTGGGGTTATGGTATGGGCAGGCATAAACTAAGGGCAACGAACACAATTCTATTTTATCAATGGCAATTTGAACGCATAGAGATACCGTGATGAGATCCTAAGGCCCAACGTCGTGCCATCACCTCATGTTTCACCATAATGCACAACCTCATGTCACAAGGATCTGCACAAAATTCCTGGAAGCCGAAAATGTCCCACTTCTTCCATGGCCTGCATACATACCAGAAATGTCACCCATTGAGCATGTTTGGGATGCGCTGGATCGACGTGTATGACAGCGTGTTCCAGTTCCCGCCAATATCCATCAACTTCGCACAGCCATTGAAGAGTGGGACAATATTCAACAATCAACAGCCTGAGCAACTCTATGCGAAAGAGATGTGTCACTGCATGAGTTGAATGGTGGTCACACCAGATACTGACTGGTTCTCATCCACACCCCTATTTTTTTTTAAGGTATCTGTGACCAACAGATGCATATCTGTAGTCCCAGTCATGTGAAATCCATCCAATAGGGCCTAATGCATTTATATCAATTGACCGATAAATTGTAAAATCTTTGAAAAACTCAGTAAAATCTTTGAAATTGTTGCCTGTTGCATTTATATTTTTGTTCAGTGTATATATTTTTTATTGTTTGCAGTGAAGCATTTTACATTTGTTGCATTTACGATGTACAACAACCATAGCAAAACCATGTACAGAAATAACTAACTTCAAAGCCATTCATTACCTTCAAACTGATTTWAAAAAAATCTTCATTCAAATTGTTTGTGTAGTTGTTTAAAGTACTTAAGTAAAAATACTTTAAAGTACTACTTAAGTATCTGTACTTTACTATATATATTTCTGACAACTTTTACTACATTCTTAAATAAAATAATGTACTTTTTACTCCATAAAGTTTCCATGACACCCAAAAGTACTCATTACATTTTGAATGCTTAGCAAGCAGGACAGGAAAATTGTGAAATTCACACACTTACCAAGAGAACATCCCTGGTCCTCCCTACTGCCTCTGATCTGATGGACTCACTAAACACACATGCATTGTTTGTAAATTATGTCTGAGTGTTGGAGTGTGCTCCTGGCTACTCGTAAATAATAAAAAAAAGTATATTTTAGCAATTACATTTACTTAAGTATATTTAAAACCAAATATTTTTTGACTTTTACTCTTGTAGTATTTTACTGGGGGAATTTCACTTGAGTCCTTTTCTATTAAGGTATCTTTACTTTTACTCAAGTATGACAATTGGGTACTTATTCCATCCACTATGTATGTATGCATGTGTGTGTGTGTGTGTGTGTGTAGGTTGTTCTGTGTTTTGAGTCATGACTGTGAAATCAGATCATGATAGCGAGCCATCACAAAGCTCCCCTAGCCGTCCGATTGATCAAATAGGAAACTTTCATTCTGCAGTTCAGTAAGAACATCAACTGACTCTTAGAAAACTTTAGATCAGACAAATCCATCCTTAATCTCCAGCCTAAACAGTTTATCACCAACCATACAATTCCACACAATCTAGAGGAGATTACTTGAACTGAGTGTCCTACAGTTTGTTTCCACAACAAAGAGAAATCAATATGCCACTGTTGGTTGTTTAAAAAATGAAAAGTTGACGAAGTCAGCCAAGTTCAGACCTCTTCTTCAGTAGTATGGCCTCCTCGGGTTGTTCTGAGAAGAGAGACAGACGTATTACTCCAAACTCTTGCCGATGCAAGGTCATCTAAACAGAACAGCTTACATGTTATGTAGTAGTTACCAGTGGGTTAGGCCTGAAGCGGTAGGCCAGCATCATCCTCTTTCTGAAAGCATCATACTCATTGTCCTGTCCTGAGAGCTCAGAGGGCCGGTCCACGCCAAACCCTGCCCCGTCAACAGCCGTGGTTCCCCTGGAACAAACACACCACATCAGCTGGCTAGGTGTATGTCTCTGTGTGTGTGTAAGCTGTGTAGAAGACCTTGTATCAGACAATACTGTGTGTACTCATGTGAAGTGTTTGTGTCCATGTCTGAGTGCAAATGTGTATACTATGTGTCTGTGAGTGTGTGTATTTGACAGCCCCCAACCTGTGGACCGGAGTCTTGATGCCCTGTCCGCCAGAGCCAAGCCCATCGCCCTCCTTCCAGCCCATCTTCATGAGCATCTGGAAACCAAGGTTCTCCACCGTCAGCTTAAACTCCTTATACTCCGAGTAGTCTGGGTTACGGCCCTCCTGCAGAACACAATGCAAGAACATGAGAATAGAATATGTGTTTCACAAATGGTGGTTCACAGGTAATTCCTTTTGGGCAGAGGCTAGACAACGAAGGGGTCAAGGACCAAGTGGTGAAGAGAACAGATGGGGAGTGGACCGACCTTGAGTGCCTTGAAGGTCTCCATAAACTTCTCCAGCTCCTCCGGAGGTAGGAAGTCACCAATGAAGTGCTTCCCCTTTCCCATGTCAGTCAGCGACTCTGCCCACTCTGGAGGAAGACACAAGCATAAACACCAAATCACTTCAGGGCCGTGGTCAGCAGGACACAATGTATTGGAACTTTCAGATTAAACGTGGCCCAGGTTATTATGACGGAGTTCATCTCAGTAGATTAATGAATTGTAGTAGTAACAAACTGATCTTTTGAAGAATGAAATCTCACAATCAAATGAACTTGAAGTTGAAAAATGTTGACATTTTCCTTCATATTCATCATCTTCAGCACCACCCCAACATTAACATATGTGATAATTGTGGATTTCTATGTTTTGTAGTAAAACAGATAGAGGAAGATAAGTGTTTCCAAAGTCATCATTGGTGTGCATCGTGTCATTTTAACCAATTATAAGGAGGCATTGCCTACTAATTGGTTGGTGTCTTTGTAAACACTTATCTTTTTACCTACAAAACATGGAAATGCACAATGTTGGGGTGGTGCTGGAGATGATGAATATYAAGGTGGATTTTTTTTTTTTTTTCTCCCTTTGAGCCCTTTCACTTGAACAGAAGCAAATCGTTTCACATTGCAGCTGACTTGAAAGGCGAGTTGAGACTGACTGATCTACAAATCACCTTGCACCATAAATAACTACTCAATATGATTTGTAGATCATAATTTACCCATGATACATCACGGTTCTGAAAATCTTGAACACTGTCTTCATGAATCTTACCACGTGTTTTCTCCATCTCCATGTGCCGGAGGCGGTGCTCCCAGGTGCCAGCCTGCTGGTCCACCTCCTCGTCACTATCGTACTCGTGGGAGTGGTCCCGCACCGCCTTCTCCCACATCACCTGCATCTCTGCCATGGCACGCTTATGCTTCATGATCATGTCAAACATCTCCTGCATCTGCGGTGGGAACACAGACACACCACACACACGCATGTGCAGGCCGGACACACACCTCAGGCAAGGTTTCAGGGACAGATTGCAAGGTGGCTGAGAACGAACGCAACTGAGCCCATCTCAGTTCTCGGTTTTGTTAAAGGTTTGAAGTATGCTATGCACCCCCATACCAAACCAAGGATTAACACCGCCCAGTCCCCTACAATTCAAACTGGGAAAGTACAATGTGCTGCCATAGTCTATTGTGCTGTCTGTCAGTCATGTAGTACCTCCTGTTGCTCTTTGAGCTGTTTCTTCTGGTCGTCTGAGAGCTCAGTCACTCCCACCAGGCCCATAGGCTTTCCCTTCTTATAGCCCAGATCCCTCAGTTCATTAACTGAAACACACACACACCACAAACACACACACAGCATGGATGGACATACCTTACAAACACTGTTTTTAGTCTTATACTATAACTTCTGTCTCTGTGTGTGTTATACAAGAGGCTGAACATACACTTAGTGGACAAAAAAAAAAAAATCAGGAACACCTGCTCTTTCTATGAGAGACTGACCAGGTGAATCCAGGTGAAAGCTATGATCCCTTATTGATGTCACTTGTTCAATCCACTTCAATCAGTGTAGACGAAGGGGAGAAGACAGGTTAAATAATTATTTTTAAGCTTTGAGACATGGGTTGTGTATGTGTGCCATTCAGAGGGCGAATGGGCAAGACAAAATATTTCAGTGCCTTTAACAGGGTATGGTAGTAGGTGCCAGGTGCACTGGTTTGAGGGTGTCAAGAACTGCAAGGCTGCTGAGATTTTCACGTGCAACAGTTTCCCGWTTGTATCAAGAATGGTCCACAACCCAAAGGACATCCAGCCAACTTGACACAACTGTGGGAAGCATTGGAGTCAACATGGGTCAGCATCCCTGTGGAACGCTTGACACCTTGTAGAGTCCATGCCCCAACAAATTGAGGCTGTTCTGTGGGCAAAGGGAGGTGTAACTCAATATTTGGATTGTGTTCCTAATGTTTTGTACACTCTGTGTATGTGTGTTTGATTACCAGAGAGACACGGGCTGGGCTCTGGCTCCTCCTCCTTGGGGATGATGATGGGTTGCAGTGACAGATCCACCTTGTCGTCCTCCGACCCCCAGCGGCTCTTCCTCTTCCTCTTCACCACGGGCGTACCTGACACTTCCTGTTTTATCCCCAGACCCGGCTCCAGCTTTACTTGACCCACCAGGTAGGGGTAGTGAGGGGGCGGAGGCGGGGGAGGATAGGTCAGGGGAGGGGCGGCCGGTCTCTTGAGCTCCACCTCAGGCTCCTGCTTAATCGTTGGAGGGGGGCTCTGGGCATTTTTGGCCTGGCGGTACTCCTCCACCTTCTCCTTGTAGAAACGGTGGGCGGGGCTTTGGAGGTCATATAGAAAACTGAGAAAAGGAAGAAGAAATATGCTGTCTTTTGTGGTATTTTATCCAATTTACATGTCAGCATTACTTACTTTATTTTATTCAAAACTTATGACAAATCAATGTCTTCTTAGGCAACAATAAAATACAATTGGATGAATACAATAAACGCTCTCGTTACAATATCTGAGACTGTCACTAACCTGAAGGTGGGGTTTTCCTGGTTGTGCTGGGCGGCGATGGCTTCCACCTCGGGGCCACCATCGGCCACAAACATGGCCAGCTTCTCAGCCACCCTCTGGGTCTCCTCGTCCACTGGGGGGGAGACTTTAAGCAGCCTATCAGTACTGGGGCTCAACTCACACTACTACCGTACCGTACTCAACTGGCCCTCACACACCCGCCTACAGCCAGTAGGGGATAAGAAGAGGGGGGAAGGAGGAGGAGGAGCAGGGGGACACGGTGGTGATTGGGGAAGTGTATTGTATGGATTTGATAATGGAATACAGACCTAATCTTAAAATTGGTGAACAAATAACACCATGAAACGTTGTGGGTAATCATAATGTGTCGTGAATGACTTGTATCATGGTCAAAGTATTCAGTAAATCATTGTGTATCTGTAACTTGAAGCTTCGATCCTCATCGTTTTTTGTTTTAATGGTTACTTTCAACATCAACTAAAACTCTCCAAGGAGGGCAATTATATTTATCTCACATATGACTCATTCACATGTATAAATATAGATTACAGATTAAAAGAACACCATCAGTCTTTGAGAGAGTGAGGAACTGTGTGTGGTAGAGAGAGACAGAGAGAGTGAGAGAGAAACTGATATAGGTAATCTTACCATGAGAACGTGATGGCGTCTCATGTTTTGAGTGATCCTTTCGGAGTTCAGCAACTCTCTTTCGGTAATAAAGATAATCCTGGCTGTTATTATCATACAAAAATCTGTAAGGTGGAGGGAAAAGATCTTTATATCAGCACTAAAAGAGGCACCATTACATACACTATATACTAGCTATACATTTAACATATTGTTAGTAGCTACATCCATACAGACTTACGAGAAAACAGGGTTGTCCTTGTAGTCCTCCTTGGCCTTCCTCTCTAGCTCAGGCCCTCCCTCAGCCACAAAGGCCGCCATCTTGTCCAGGATAAGTCGTGTGTCTGGGTCTTCTGGGGGAAAGACTTTAAGAGGACTATGAGTACGTTACCTTTACTCTACTGTAGAAGGTTATGAGAATTCAGGCAAAGCATTATTCTCAGGAAGCAGCTACTCTGCAACTGAAATACACAGTCAATGACATGGGTGAAATGACAACATGTAGAATAGGACAGAATCTGACTTGTACCCAGGCTCCTGGCAGTCCTTTGATATTTAAAAACACAGATCATGAATTACCTTTGATTTCTAGGAAGCTTGAGTCATCAACTTCCTCATCATCATCATCATCTTCATCTGGGGAGCTGAATATGCTAGGTCTTTGGGGGAGAAGCAGGGTCTTCTTGGACTGGGAGTAGTTCTTAAACTGGCTTAGCATGCTGCTGATCCCTAGACCGGGTCGCTTGCCGATGAGAATGCTCTTCATCTGGGGCTGAGACACTCCTGACGACGGACTGGGGGTGGATGATGACGGGGCTTTGGTGTCACTACTGGAGCCTGGAGAGGGTACACAACTGGGTTAATCTCACATTCATTGTTTAATGAATCCAGAAGAAAAAGTAATTAATAAATTATTATTGTGTTATTACCATTTTATTTAATCATTTCTGTGCAATTAAAATAAAGTTCTATTGAAACCAATTAAAGAGCTCGCTATCTCACCAGAGTCGGAGCTGGGTTTGTCCTTCTGACGCTTCATAAACTGCTGCAAGAAGCTTCCGTCGTTCACATACTTGTTGTTGTTCGAAGAGTGTCCCTGTGAACTGTGTAAATTGTGGGGATAAGAAGTCAAAATCAATGGCTACAGTCAAGTGGGCCAGAATCAAGTACTTCCAGCAGGGATTGAGCAGAGTTTTGATGAGAGGTATTTGTAGTGTTTAGAAGACTAGGATCTACTGTACCTTGGTGGCAGTGGCTTGTTGGGAGCCTGAAGGCTCTTTTTCTTGGCTTGCTCTGCCATCTTAGCCTCGATCTCGCGCTTCTTCTGGGCGATCAGCTCCTCCTGACGGAGAATGTTCACACTCATCCTGTTCTTCTGGGCTGGCCGGAACTTGTTGTTCCAGCCTCCTCTCCCTGCAGTGGGAATAAAACAAACAGTGGAAGAGTTGGGAGCAGTTGTTATTGGTGTCCTACTACCAATAATGTTAGTCACAAGAGGTGATCTCGTTTGTAATTGCTCTAGCTATCTTCGTGAGTATTTCAGTAAAAGTCGTATGTGACTAGCTAAGTTATCTATATATTATGAAGAATGAACTTCCCTGAATGTTAGGAATGTGTAGACATGTCAGGGACTATATCTTGCTGCATTGAGGATGTCTCCTTTCCCTTTGATTATATTTGTTGTCACAGACTTGAGAAGCAGRCAGCAGGCCAGGGTTGGTAAAAATAAAATTCTAAAACTGGCTAGTTAGCTCGCTACAAGGTGGCATCAAGACGTTAGCAATAAATAGCTAAAATACCAAACTTACAACTAATTATGTAATGAATTTGACATTATGTGGTTGATTCTGATTGTGGCTACCGATTTTTTTGATGAATGTTGATATATCAACAACTACAAATCCTGTTGATGGGAGGTGGTAACAAATGTTAGCTAGCTAAGTAGCTAACGCGTTAGTTATGTAGTTAGCTAGCGCAAATAACCACATTTGATGAGGCAAGAGTTTATTGTTAAGCATTTTAAAATAGTTAAGGTCTGTCATTTAAATTATTGCGAGCGTTTACCTGTATCTCCGGACTCCATAGTTGCAGCTAACCAGATCTGTATTCCCTGATACGAGCTATCTGTTGCTAAGCTAGCTAGCGCTTCGCTAGTTTCCGCTTCCTGTTCGTCTCGCAAATCGATGCATTTTGTCGGTTGTCGCTACCCGTACACGTTCCCTCTCGGTTGTCTGGTAGAGAATCCGAAGATGGCTGAAGCTCCCCCACGGCCCTGCCGGTTTTTTTGTCACCGATGTTCAGCAGAGATCAACCCTCGTCTCCCGGTAAGCATTCCAGAGAGGTTTTTGTTGTTCACGAAAGGAAACCATGGCCAGCTAAGTGGGGTTTGTCTTATTTTATCCACGATTTCCTCTGGCTGAAGCATGACAGCTAGCTAACGTTAGCTTMTAACGTTAGCTAGTGGAACGTTCACGTTGCCAATCATTTGACAGCTATAGTTTCGTTTGCAATCTTGCCAGCTACCAAAATAGCTTGTAGTTTGCCTGTTAGGATGTTTRGAGATCATGCCTCTGTGACTTGTTGGATTAGCTAAGAAGTTACCCATGTCTTACAGTGACAGCGTGTCTGTCTCTTTTTATGATATGAGACCTGTTCATGATTATGACAGCTTGCCGGATAAACAGGGAAATCGGCCCCTAGCACATCCAAAGGTAGATAGCTACCTAACTTTAAAGCGGAAATCAGCAGTTGAAACAATAACAAAGCGACTCTCCACCACTGTTTCATGACTGGAGAAATCTAGCCACTCTCAAATTCAAAGCTATAGATGTAAGAAATTACCATCCATGATATCAAAAGTATAGTTTAACCATGCTTTTAGGATAAATAGTGTTTGTTTACATTTACTTTGTTTACAAACAGTGGATTAAAAATATACTTATATTTTGGGTTCTGATAGGATAGGACAGTTGAACTAAGCTCATAATGCATTTATAAGTTATATTCTTCAAGAATCAATGGGTACATATAATTCATTTATACATCCACAAATGGATGTAGCAACTGCTGATTACCCCTTTAAGCTATGATCTCACAAAGTGTGACTTTCAAAAAACACAATCATTAGGCTATGTACACCACCAACTCATTTCCATAGCTGCAACAACCTGTTTTAACAGTCTGTTGTTGTATGGTCATTCAAAGGAAGCTTCTTGAATTGTACAGTGCAGTAGCTTTCAGATATCTACCTGCATGGAGAGCCTTTGCAAAGAGCTAATGGTACTCAAAGATCTCTCAATAGCAATGGATTGAATGGATCATCAGCTATTGTTAAAATGATCAACTTTGGGAATGGAGCTACAGCGTGTAAGGTCAATAGCTAACTTGTTTGATTTTGAATTCAAGCCACATCTGGTTGAAGCTAGCTAACAATCTTAATTCCCAGATACATACATAGCCTACATGGGCAAGGTTGTTGTTTTGTTTTGCTTCAGATCAAATTAAAATATTAAAGTGTATGAGACTGACAGATGACAATTATGATTATGTTATAAATTAGATGTATCTCTGCTTTCCTGCAGGAGTACACATGTCCGCGGTGTGAATCTGGCTTCATTGAAGAGCTATCAGTGGAGAGAAGGTAGCCTACAGTATCATCTGCCTGTCTATCAGAGTTTAAAGCCCTTTCAGCAGCACTTCTCCATTGACAATGCTATATGTGTCTGGGAAACAGGCTGTCAGTGTTTAGGCTCATTTCTATCACATTGGTTCATAGTTGAAGATAAGATCCTGACATTTTTTTGTATTTTATTTATTTCCAGCACTGAAAATGGGTCCACATCCACTGCCTCCACCAGCGATCAGAACCGTCCGACTTTTGAGGTTAGTGACACAGAACTCCTTTGTTCCTCAACTCAACAGTTGGTCCTCATGAACTCATGCACCTTGGTTGGACTGCAAGGTAGTGACAGTATATGTTTCACTCTTTGTCCTTCCTAAGAGTATGGACCACCAGCACATGTTTACATTTCCGCCCGGATACGGCCAGTTCGCTCTGGGGATTTTTGACGAGAATTTCGACCTCCGAGCGGGGCTGCCAGCAGAAGACAACCGCGAGACGGAGAACCGGCGGGAACGGGAGATGGCGTCACGGCAACGGTACAGCGCTCGGCAACCACAGGGACGACACATGCCACGGCGACCGGGACAGAGACACGAAGGAGTGCCCACATTAGAGGGGTAAGGAACACTTTCCAGCTTGCTTGCCCTATGAAACATTGTTTGCCCTGTAGGAAAGAGATGAAAAAGGAATTCATACACTACTTGTGTCGTGACATGACTCAGTTTTCTTCAGGAATAACTCAGGAAGTCAAATCAAATATTATTTGTCACATGCGCCGATTACAACCTTACAGTGAAATGCTTAAGTGACTGAGATATTTCTCATTGTCCCTCTGCAGAATCATCCAGCAGCTAGTGAATGGAATCATAGCACCCACAGCCATGCCGAACATTGCAATGGGACCATGGTATGTGCACCGTGTTATTATATAATTACCAGGAAAATTGACGTACTAGTTACTGTGTGTTTCTAGTCATTTCTTGGAATTCTCTTGATAGGGGCATGCTACACTCAAATCCAATGGACTACGCTTGGGGTGCCAATGGACTTGATTCTATCATTACCCAGGTATACCCAAATCCTCTACACTTCACAAGGGATTCAATTACAAATTCTGGTGACACATTTGCACAATCTAATAAAACAACTTTCCCTTTCTCCTCTGTAGTTATTAAATCAGTTTGAGAACACTGGTCCTCCTCCTGCTGACAGAGAGAGGATAAAGAACCTTCCCAGCATCCAGATCACAGAGGAACATGTGGGTGAGTCAACAACAACAGCTTTTCACAGTCCCTCCAGGATTCTGGGATCACGCTTTTTTGGGTGCAAAAGCAACAATTCCCTGCATATTATGCAAGGACTTGCAAATTTAACCAAWCACTGCACCATTTCCGCATAAATAAGTCAAATGATCGCATATAATCGCATTGCAGAAAGATGGCTCGCAATTTCAACCAATCACTGCACATCTACTGTATAATATGGTTCAATCAAGCCACACGTCAACAAACTTTTCCCCATGTCAGCGCATTGTCACGACAAATTGGACAAAATCATGGCATATTGCCATGTAAAATGTCAGAATTGCCGCAGCAAAATCAAGTGGAATTTTGGAGGGACTGATCACTCAACCACAGAGGTCAAAAATAATTTTAAAGGTATAGTTCACAACAAAATATTGTATTTTATTGCAGGTTCCAGTTTAGAATGTTCTGTGTGCAAGGAAGACTACAGTGTAGGGGAGACTGTGAGGCAACTTCCGTGCAATCACCTGTTTCACAATGACTGTATAGTACCATGGCTGGAACAGGTATGTGCTTTATCACCTCAGTTTAATTCCTTTTAAATGCAGTGGTTTGCATGTTAATGTGTTCTCATTGTCTAAGCTGTAAGCTGAACCTCGTTTTTGTGACCCTCTCTCCCTCCCTCAGCACGACACATGTCCAGTGTGCAGAAAGAGCCTCAGTGGACAGAACACAGCCACGGACCCCCCTGGACTTTCAGGAATGAACTTCTCCCCTTCCTCCTCTTCCTCATCCTCTTCCAGCTCCCCCAGTAACGAGAACGCTGCCAACAACTCCTAGATCTCCATCACCATCACACCTCGATCACACCTCCTGCACACAACCAACACCRCACCCCCACCCTAGGCAGACTTTCACCCCCACTCTACCACTGGCTCAGGAGAGTCTGAAGGGCCGCCCCTCTCAGTGCTCTCTTTAAGGTCCACTGGGAGAAGCTGCTGGGGAGATGACTCTACTCTGGAGGTGAAACGATAAACACAATATGGACATTGAGACGTTCTTTTTAGTTTATTTGATCCCCTTTCTATTGTGAACTTTGAACACACGATCATTCCTTCCCATGTGTGAGGACTGGAGTGGATGCCGGCATCAGTATTGTTGCTTCTGTAAAAGGAGAGAGTGAAGATGAAACTGGAGAAGGATCCGAACAGGCTGTGGTGTATAAAAGTATCCACGTTTGAACCGCAGTGGACTGCGACTTGACTGAGACATTGTCATGTCTTTTTGCCATAAGATGGGGACACACATTTTATATTTAAAAGAGAAAGTGTTTAAAGTTTATTTTTTTTATTTTTTATTTTTTACTCAACCGTGGTGGTACAGACTTCCATGCCGAAGGAGAGAGATATGTCTACATAGAGGTATTCATATTTAAGAACATAAACAAGCAGGTCAGTCACTGTACAGCCAACTGAAGAATATCTTACAGAGAGAACTGAGTGTATGCATCTGATTTTAGAATGATTTATTTGCACTTTTCTGTTGCACTACATTCTGTTTGGTTTCAGGATTGAGAATTTTGGGAAACTACAACTGAACAAAAATGTTTTTGCATCTCTGAACTTTTCCTCATTCATTTTAATGCTCATATTGTGATTCTCACATTAAAGTCTCAATTTATCAGCATTTTTCCTAAATGTTTGTATTCTCAAATTTCTTGTAGGCTACTATCAAAAGTGGCAAACATTCTCACTCAGTTTCCTCGAATGTCCCATACAATGAATTTCAGTTCAATACATTTTTATATACATATTCTATTGTAAGTTAATAATTTGTTAGGGTAAAATAATAATACAACACCGAAACTGGACTATACTGCAGTTTTGATGATAGCGCTATACTATGACGGTAAGTAGAAAATGCATTTATTCTGGACGATTCTAGAATGTTCTGCTGTGTGAAAAAGTTTTTTAATGGTGAAATATGAGGTTTCTGGAATTCTCTGCCTTGTTCTAATACTTTAGAAATGCACCCTTCCTTCCTCCATTGTACAAAATTCTCACTAATTATTCCCGATGGGAGAGGTGAAGCGCTACAGTAGCACCAGCATAGTCATGTCAGATCAGTAGTTAGTCACTTCAAGGAAGGAAGGTAGGTAGTAACTAGGAATGGTGGATTTCTGAAGTATTTAAACCGGGCGCTGAACAATAAGCAGGGGCTGAAAGCCATTATGTGAAACTATTATATACTATCGGGCTAAGTGGTGCCATGTTGATTAGTAATCACCTAATAACCCAATCAACACGGTTTAATTATGAGCACAGCATAGGAGCCAATCATAGCTCTGCTCCCTCAGGAGTCCTGTCCTGAAGGAGGAAATGGAGAGAATTCTGTCTCAGGCAGCAGGCTCTGGAGACAGACGGCCCTGGTACACTTCTCACTGTCTCAGGCAGCAGGCTCTGGAGACAGACGGCCCCTGGTACACTTCTCACTGTCTCAGGCAGCAGGCTCCGGAGACAGACGGCCGTGGTACACTTCTCACTGTCTCAGGCAGCAGCTCTGGAGACAGACGGCCCTGGTACACTTCTCACTGTCTCAGGCAGCAGGCTCCGGAGACAGACGGCCTGGTACACTTCTCACTGTCTCAGGCAGCAGCTCCTGGAGACAGACGGCCCTGGTACACTTCTCACTGTCTCAGGCAGCAGGCTCTGGAGACAGACGGCCCTGGTACACTTCTCACTGTCTCAGGCAGCAGGCTCTGGAGACAGACGGCCTGGTACACTTCTCACTGTCTCAGGCAGCAGGCTCTGGAGACAGACGGCCCTGGTACACTTCTCACTGTCTCAGGCAGCAGGCTTGGAGACAGACGGCCCTGGTAACTTCTCACTGTCTCAGGCAGCAGGCTCTGGAGACAGACGGGCTGGTACACTTCTCACTGTCTCAGGCAGCAGGCTCTGGAGACAGACGGCCGCTGGTAGCACTTCTCATGTCTCAGGCAGCAGGCTCTGGAGACAGACGGCCGTGGTACACTTCTCACTGTCTCAGGCAGCAGGCTTTGGAGACAGACGGCCCTGGTACACTTCTCACTGTCTCAGGCAGCAGGCTCTGGAGACAGACGGCCTGGTACACTTCTCACTGTCTCAGGCAGCAGGCTCTGGGAGACAGACGGCCTGGTACACTTCTCACTGTCTCAGGCAGCAGCTCTGGAGACAGAGGCCGTGGTACACTTCTCACTGTCTCAGGCAGCAGGCTCTGGAGACAGCGGCCGTTGGTACACTTCTCACTGTCTCAGGCAGCGGCTCTGGAGACAGATGGCCTGGTACACTTCTCACTGTCTCAGGCAGCAGGCCTTGGAGACAGACGGCCCTGTACACTTCTCACTGTCTCAGGCAGCAGGCTCTGGAGACGACGGCCCTGGTACACTTCTCACTGTCTCAGGGCAGCAGGCCTCGGAGACAGACGGCCCTGTACACTTCTCACTGTCTCAGGCAGCAGGCTCTGGAGACAGACGGCCGTGGTACACTTCTCACACTGTCTCAGGCAGCAGGCTCTGGAGACAGACGGCCTGGTACACTTCTCACTGTCTCAGGCAGCAGGCTTTGGAGACAGACGGCCCTGGTACACTTCTCACTGTCTCAGGCAGCAGGCTCTGGAGACAGACGGCGTGGTACACTTCTCACTGTCTCAGGCAGCAGGCTCTGGAGACAGACGGCCCTGGTACACTTCTCACTGTCTCAGGCAGCAGGCTCTGGAGACAGAGGCCTGGTACACTTCTCACTGTCTCAGGCAGCAGGCTCTGGAGACAGACGGCTGGTACACTTCTCACTGTCTCAGGCAGCAGGCTCTGGAGACAGATGGCGTGGTACACTTCTCACTGTCTCAGGCAGCAGGCCTTGGAGACAGACGGCCCTGGTTACACTTCTCACTGTCTCAGGCAGCAGGCTCTGGAGACAGACGGCCCTGGTACACTTCTCACTGTCTCAGGCAGCAGGCTCTGGAGACAGACGCCCTGGTACACTTCTCACTGTCTCAGGCAGCAGGCTCTGGAGACAGACGGCCCTGGTACACTTCTCACTGTCTCAGGCAGCAGGCTCTGGAGACAGACGGCCGTGGTACACTTCTCACTGTTTCTCAGGCAGCAGGCTCTGGAGACAGACGGCCCTGGTACACTTCTCACACTGTCTCAGGCAGCAGGCCTTGGAGACAGACGGCCCTGGTACACTTCTCACTGTCTCAGGCAGCAGGCTCCGGAGACAGATGGCCGTGGTACACTTCTCACTGTCTCAGGCAGGAGGCTCTGGAGACAGACGGCCCTGGTACACTTCTCACTGTCTCAGGCAGCAGGCTCCGGAGACAGACGGCCCTGGTACACTTCTCCACTGTCTCAGGCAGCAGGCTCCGGAGACAGACGGCCGCTGGTACACTTCTCACTGTCTCAGGCAGCAGGCTCTGAGACAGACGGCCGTGGTACACTTCTCACTGTCTCAGGCAGCAGGCTCTGGAGACAGACGGCCGTGGTACACTTCTCACTGTCTCAGGCAGCAGGACTCTGGAGACAGACGGCCGTGGTACACTTCTCACTGTCTCAGGCAGCAGACTCTGGAGACAGACGGCCGTGGTACACTTCTCACTGTCTCAGGCAGCAGGCTCTGGGACAGACGGCCGTGGTACACTTCTCACCCTGCTATGAACACTCCATTTCACTACGCATATTTTATCGCTTTTCAAATATGGTACCTGATGTTGTTCTATTAATTCTTTATGTGCATGGTAGGAAGATGGAGGGTGTCTTTTGTGTGTTCTGTGTAGTCCAGCCTAACTATTCCCCTAACCCCTACCCCTAGGGTTAGGGGAATGGATCATTGGAACATTGAAGGGGCCAATGTCACTGAAAGGATCATTGGAACATTTAAATGTGTTTCAGACCAAGCAATGTGCCGATAGTTAAGGTTCAAGCATGTTTTAGTCTGTGTGGCCCCTACCCAAGTCATGTACAGTCAGGTCCAAAATTATTGGCATGCTTGATAAAGATCAGCAAAATAACTGTATAAAATAAATAATACAAATACTCAGCTACAAAACATGGGGAAATTTATTATTTATACTAATACAATTGTTCAGAGAAAAATATTATTTTTAACAAGTAATACTTTTTTCTTGATAAATGCATTGGCACTTGGATTTGGTCAGATGAAATGAAATGTATTGTTCTAGTCTGTTCTAGTTTATGTGGGCTTCACCCAAGTCATGTCTTATCAGTCCTGCTGTAAGACTCATCAGTTAACTGGACCTTTCTACTGCTGCAGCCCTATCAGCCTAAAACACAGGACCCATTTAGAGCTGCCTTGTCTTTCTTTGTGTGTGTGTGTGTGTGTGTGTGTGTGTGTGTGTTGTGTGTGTGTGTGGTGGTGTGTGTGTGTGTGTGGGAGAGAAAATAAGAGAGGGAAGAAGGGGTGGGGGAGAGAACCAAACAGAGCGAAAGAGACCACCTGGCCTGGAGATTAGCTTTCTGAGAACAACAGGCGGTTTACTGTGTATCTTTCACTAA
>NC_036871.1:35752968-35768312 GCF_002910315.2 Salvelinus sp. IW2-2015 | reverse complement strand
TGGTTACACTTCTCACTGTCTCAGGCAGCAGGCTCTGGAGACAGACGCCTGGTACACTTCTCACTGTCTCAGGCAGCAGGCTCTGGAGACAGACGGCCGTGGTACACTCTCACTGTCTCAGGCAGCAGGCTCTGGAGCTCGAGACAGAGGCCTGGTACACTTCTCACTGTCTCAGGCAGCAGCTCTGAGCAGACAGACGGCCCTGGTACACTTCTCACTGTCTCAGGCAGCAGGCTCTGGAGACAGACGGCCTGGTACACTTCTCACTGTCTCAGGCAGCAGGCTCTGGAGACAGACGGCCCTGGTACACTTCTCACTGTCTCAGCAGCAGGCTCTGGAGACAGACGGCCTGGTACACTTCTCACTGTCTCAGGCAGCAGGCTTGGAGACAGACGGCCCTGGTACACTTCTCACTGTCTCAGGCAGCAGGCTCTGGAGACAGACGGCCGTGGTACACTCTCCACTGTCTCAGGCAGCAGGCTCTGGAGACAGAGGCCGTGGTACACTTCTCACTGTCTCAGGCAGCAGGCTCTGAGAACAGACGGCCCCTGGACACTTCTCACTGTCTCAGGCAGCAGGCTCTGGAGACAGACGGCCCTGGTACACTTCTCACTGTCTCAGGCAGCAGGCTCTGGAGACAGACGGCCCTGGTACACTTCTCACTGTCTCAGGCAGCAGGCTCTGGAGACAGACGGCCCTGGTACACTTCTCACTGTCTCAGGCAGCAGGCTCTGAGACAGACGGCCTGGTACACTTCTCACTGTCTCAGCAGCAGGCTCTGGAGACAGACGGCCCTGGTACACTTCCACTGTCTCAGGCAGCAGGCCTTGAGACAGACGGCCCTGGTACACTTCTCACTGTCTCAGGCAGCAGCTCGAGACAGAGGCCGTGGTACACTTCTCACTGTCTCAGGCAGGAGGCTCTGGAGACAGACGGCCCTGGTACACTTCTCACTGTCTCAGCAGCAGGCTCGGAGACAGACGCCCTCTTACACTTCTCACTGTCTCAGGCAGCAGCTCGGAGACAGACGGCCCTGGTACACTTCTCACTGTCTCAGGCAGCAGGCTCTGGAGACAAACGGCCGTGGTACACTTCTCACTGTCTCAGGCAGCAGGCTCTGGAGACAGACGGCCGTGGTACACTTCTCACTGTCTCAGGCAGCAGACTCTGTGAGACAGACGGCCGTGGTACACTTCTCACTGTCTCAAGCAGCAGCTCTGGAGACAGACGGCCTGGTACACTTCTCACTGTCTCAGGCAGCAGGCTCTGGAGACAGACGGCCCTGTACACTTCTCACCCTGCTATGAACACTCCATTTCACTACGCATATTTTATCGCCTTTTCAAATATGGTACCTGATGTTGTTCTATTAATTCTTTATGTGCATGGTAGGAAGATGGAGGGTGTCTTTTGTGTGTTCTGTGTAGTCCAGCCTAACTATTCCCCTAACCCCTACCCCTAGGGTTAGGGGAATGGATCATGGAACATTGAAGGGGCCAATGTCACTGAAGGATCATTGGAACATTTAAATGTGTTTCAGACCAAGCAATGTGCCGATAGTTAAGGTTCAAGCATGTTTAGTCTGTGTGGCCCCTACCCAAGTCATGTACAGTCAGGTCCAAAATTATTGGCATGCTTGATAAAGATCAGCAAAATAACTGTATAAAATAAATAATACAAATACTCAGCTAACAAACATGGGGAAATTATATGATTTTATACTAATACAATTGTTCAGAGAAAAAATTATTATTTTAACAAGTAATACTTTTTTTCTTGATAAATGGCATTGGCACTTGGATTTGGTCAGATGAAATGAAATGTATGTTCTAGTCTGTTCTAGTTTATGTGGGCTTCACCCAAGTCATGTCTTATCAGTCCTGTGGTAAGACTCATCAGTTAACTGGACCTTCTACTGCTGCAGCCCTATCACAGCCTAAACACAGGACCCATTTAGAGCTGCCTTGTCTTTCTTTGTGTGTGTGTGTGTGTGTGTTTGTGTGTGTGTGTGTGTGTGTGTGTTGTGTGTGTGTGTGTGTGTGGGAGAGAAAAATAAGAGAGGAGAAAAGGGTGGGGAGAGAAACAAAACAGAGCGAAAGAGACCACCTGGCCTGGAGATTAGCTTTCTGAGAACAACAGGCGGTTACTGTGTATCTTTCACTAAACCTTCTGTGCATGACTGAATGCTTATTGTTACCCTATGAATATTGTTATAGCCAGTCCACATACACCTGGGATGTCATGTGGAAAAAGGTAGCTGAGGTTTTAGCATAAGCATAACCACAGAGATTTAGGACCAGATTACGCTAACCCCAATTTAACCTAAACCATTTAGAGGGTTGAATGAATAACTGACCCTGTGTAAGTGGTTATAGCTGCAACTTCAAATTCTCATACAACAATGATGAATGTTGACACTGCCATATATGCTGCTCTCAGGTTAGTTCCACCAGACCACCCAACAGCAGCATCTGGTTCAACCAGCCTGACACTCTGTCTCTCTCTGGGATCCTCGTAGCTCGTTGGACTCGTCCAAGAATCAATTAGCCTTTTTTCTGTTTTGGAACTGGAACTCTGCCTTTATGCAAATGAACCCAGAGCATCATTCTTCTAATGTGTCACATACCAGGAAGTGGAATTGAGGCAGGCAGCCTCTGCAGAGCGAGAGACACACTCCTTCTGCCAACTCAGACTGACCCGGCATCTCACGTAAAAGGTAGAGACCTGCGGCAAGGAGACTCAGAACAGTCACGACAACCCCATTGACCCCTGGGAAACGTGGTTTAACATTGCTGCATGGATGTTTGAGACAAGTTCAGTGATTGCAGACAACCTCTTAATTGTCATTGACACAGACTGTGTGCAATCAGCTCAGTGATTCCTGAAAGCTGTGTCTGTGTGTGTGTGTGTGTGTGTGTGTGTGTGTGTGTGTGTGTGTGTGTGTGTGTGTGTGTGTGTGTGTGCGCGTGTGTGTGTCCTCGTGTAGGTCTCACTGGTTCAGTGGACAAGGTAAAATATCAGATCATATATACAGTTTGGCCTGGATTATCATGTGTATGACGTAGATATGGTTGAAATAGGACTTGGCGATAAATAAATACTAGGCACGTTTTCCCTAACCAAAGGCATCCTTGTCCTATATCAGATCCAACAGTGTGTCTGGGACTTTGGGTCCTTTGTCAGGGCTGTTCGTACGTATCCTACTGCTGGTCTGATTTGATCCAATTTATTCAATTTCAGTATGCTCACCGGTTGTGAATGCTTGGGTACACTTAGTGATGGATTAAACATTGTTTCTGTCCTGTAAAGGGGTKCTGAAATAATCATGTGGTTACAAAAAGTTACATGTACCTGTTGATGGAGGTAACAGCAGGCTAGAACCGGAGATAGAATGTAACCCTACTAGCAACAATCATTTGGTGCTTGCCTGCACACATTATTGTATCTGTTCTCTAATATCTTAATCTAACTTTTGGGTGACAACACTTCCAAAACATAATTTGATCCTTATTACTGTCCCATTTGGATTCTTGGAATGTTTGGTGTAKATTGAAAGCTGTATCTTTGAGTAGAATCTTTGATGAAAATCCAAACAGTTCGATTCAACTTGATTTGATTCAAGGACATGATGCTTATATAAGGTCCATTTCGATAGTTGTGGCCTCCTCCCTTTATATCTTCATTGTCGTCCCCTGATATGGAAACATGCCATAGGGGAGAGTATGGTGGATGCCTATTGGAAAGTTACTGTTGCTGTGGAAGTTTACCTGCTCAGCTATTTCACATCAGTGCAGATGATGAGGTAAAGGAAACAGACTATCACTTTGAGATCTCATTCTCTGTATTCCACTTGTATAGACAGTAGAGGGCGCTACACGCCTGTTTGACATATTGTCATTGAAAACACCCTCTAAAAAATGACATCATTGCTTCATTACTTTCATGCCGTTTTATTTGAGCGTTTGATAGCTGTATGAGTCATTGACCCTACCTGATTTCACATGAATTTAGATGCTATCTTGTTGAATATTTTGGGAGTTGGATTGATTAGAATGTAATTGAAAGTTAATTTAATAAGGCAATGGGACTTAATCATAGAGCAACTGCCACTAAAAGTGTTATTAGATGTGATAAAATATAAACAATGTTGAAGCGAAGCTTACATGATCTCTGAAAGTGAGTACAGATACCTACTCTTGTAGTTTGCAAAGAAGTCACGTCCACCCCCCCTCTCTCTCCTTTCTCTCTCTCCACTCTCCCTCTCCCCCACTCCTCTGTCCTGATCGGTTTTCACTAAAGATAATTGGAGGCAACATTTGATATGCCCAATGTCATGGACAAGAATGAGGTTTCACCAGGCTCATCTGCTGCGACCATGAAAAAGAAGGCGGCAGGCAGTAGCGGATGTAGCCACATCAGCGCGCCCAAAGCTGCCACGTCCAATTGTACGAGAAGCAAAAGCAGCAATTGTGTTGACTCTGCCCCCGCTGCTGCTGCCAGCCAGAGCGCCCCGAATGTGAAGCAGCCCGGCGAGGCCAGTAACGCTGTCATAGACGAGGCGGAGGACGGTGAGGACGAGTCCAAGTTTCAGTATCCGCGACTGCGCCGAACCGGGGGGAGCGGCAGTGGCGGTGGTGGTGGAGGCGGAGGCGGTAGTATCAGGATGAAGAACTTTACGCCAGGAGGGGGAGCCGCGGCCACGGCTACCAGAAAGAACTCCACCAACAACGAGCCCACCCTACTGCAAACAGAGGGTGCGCCTGCTGCTACTAAGCCCACTGTAACATCCAAAGCGACTGATACCACAACCTGTCCGGGAGATGCTGCTGGGCGCTGCGAGACCAACAGAGCGGCAGGGGCAGAGGCGTATGGAGCAGCGGTCGCAGTAGAGGTTTTAAACGCGGCAGCAGGTGATGCTTGTAACAACAGCACCGCTCCAATTTCAAGAATGAAATGCAACAAAAACGGAGAATGCAGGAGGGACTCCGGCACCGGGAGCCTGCGCTCGATCATCTCCAACAAGACTGCCGGGGCGGGGAGGGCCGAGGACGCGTCCCTTAGGCGTGGTGCCTGTAACTCAGCCAGGGCCAGCATGGATGGCTCCGCGACAGGCTCCATGACGCAGGGCCAGGGGGAAGGTAGCGCAAACCCCGGCGTCACCCCTGTTTCCACCGGCGTCCCCGAGAAAAAGGACTCCAGGGTGTCCTTCTCCAACGCGCCAAGCAGGAAAGCCTCCTCATCGCTGCACGGCTCGACCCAGACCCAGACGACCCAGCAGCCTAGAAACTCTGTCACCTTCCAGAAGCCGGAGGATGGACCCCAGATCCAGGCCGAGGATGCCGAGGCTGACGGAAGCACCTTCATGCAACGACAATTCAGTGCCATGCTGCAACCTGGAGTTAACAAATTCTCCTTACGCATGTATGGGAGTCAAAAGGCGGTGGAGAGGGAGCAAGAGCGGGTTAAATCAGCGGGCAATTGGATTATCCACCCCTACAGTGATTTCAGGTAAGAGTTATGCTATGTATGTATGTATGTGCATGTTGGCAATGTCATGGAGGGCCTAGGTTTGGCCCCATAGCACCATCAACAAGTTATACTGAGAATCCAGGAGCCCAGCAGTAGAACGCTATAGTCATTGTACTTTGTGTAACACATCCATTGTCATTAGTTATTATAAAATATACATTTACCCCTTTTGTTCCAACTGTTCTGGCTGGTATTTTAGCCAATACATGTATATCACATTTTAATGAATGAAGCCCATCTATGCAGTGATTTTCATTAAACAATGGGCCATTGACAAAGCAGGTTTTTTTAGAAATGCTTTTTAGATGATTTCAAAGACAACCTGTGCGCAAAGCTCTCTGCATAGGCTTTATGAATAACGATGATATCGTGCCCTTTCAAGGTTGTAAACACTAGCTAGTCTGTTGAATATCCTGGATACCCAACCAAGCCTCGCGTTTGTTTCAATTCGTCAACTCATTCGCATCGATCGCATTCAGAACAATAGGCGAATCTTGGCCCACAATCATTACATTCCGCAAATTACTAGGCTATTTACCGTGGGGCTAGATTAAAGATGATTTGTGTTTGTTTCGAGTCGAGGTTAGCGTAGTAGCCTATGGCTGTCGGCCAGATCCTTGGCTGATAGGATTGCCGGGTGTGTGATGCACTCAGTAATTGAATGTCACCTTGAGCCAAGTGTGCTAAAACCTCAAGCATGCTCATTCGAGACATATCCGCTTCTATCACTCTGACTCCCCGGATCATGCATTTTAATGAGGGGTTTGCTTTGCCCGTTCATCACGGGTTTATCAGCGATAAGGCTAATTGACTTCTCACGCCTTTTGACACAATATAGGGCTTCTCTCGCGTTTGAGAGGGTCATGATGATTATGAAATGCTTTATTTTCGTGAATTGGGCCCTGTCTCTGAGTGATATGCCATTGTTTACATGGTCGTGAAATTGCATCTTTGCGTCACTGGATTTCTTGATAGACACATGGGCGCTACCTTCCCTCTTTCAGCACCACTCGTCACAAGTGGACAGCTCCCGCCTAACCGAAAGTGGAGCCGGCAGAATGATAAACTCTGTAGCTAGCCTACTTTCGATTCACAAATCACACCTCGTGCTGTTTCGGCTCAGCTCATCTTAACGAATGGAATCAAATAAGGTTGACTCAGTACAAGACATATAATACTAGGGCCTAGGAGACCTGGGCGCAAAGTAACAATTTCAGTATTTTGCTTATTTATGAAATTATTATTTGAGTTTGTTTATACAAACAACATACATATCTCAGCTACCATTACACACTGTGACCTGACTACGTTTCTAGGACATACCAGACGTTTATAATTCAACCCGAGAGTGGTGGAAGGTAACATTTTACAATTAACCCCGTAGGCGGTTGTCTTCAATGGTAAACATTTGGGGTAATTTAAACATGTTCGGATGTTAAATTGATATTTGGATATAAATACACAAAATTTACACTTTTTTCATAATTTCATCAAGTCATATTGACTAAAAACGGAGTAGCCATGTTTTAGAGCGATTCTCTTAGTTGTACTGGCAAACTTGATGTAAATAAGTGCTATTTTATATCATTATTTAAATGTCTTTAAATAGCATATAAAATACCATTGAATTTTAGGTAAGGGGTTAATTGTAACAAATGTTACAATGTACCCCCATTACAAATCTGAGTGTAATACCGAGTATTGTGACAAAATACAACAATAATTATTGTCATGAACTATACCAATCAAAATACCTATTCTAACTGATAAAAAATGAWATGATTAGATACATGGGGAATGTTTCACAGGTCAATGATCAAAAAAGGGAGGTGGCAAGAATATTTAGAATTTGTCCTGTCAATATATWTTTTTTTAATGTATGGATTTAAGCAACATTTCCTAGGCATGTAGATACACTAACCAATTATTAGCACATTAAATAACACTTTTCTAAGGGGCTTCTAATCTGAGTTATTTAGTTGTTACTTTGTGCCCTGTGTTGCTTTGTGCCATGGTCTCCCCTATCCAATAACTCTGAGTGTACAAACATTAAGAACACCTGCTCTTTCCATGACAGACTGGCCAGGTGAATCCAGGTGTAAGCTATGATCCCTTATTGATGCCACTTGTTAAATCCACTTCAATCAGTGGTGATGAAGGGAAGGAGACAGGTTAAAGAAGGATTTTTAAGCCTTGAGACAATTGAGACATGGATTGTGTATGTGTGCCATTCAGAGAGTGAATGGGAAAGACAAAACATTTAAGAGCTTTTAAACAGGGTATGGTAGTAGGTGCCAGGCGCATCGGTTTGTGTCAAGAACTGCAACGCTGCTGGARTTTTCACGCTCAACAGTTTCCCATGTATTTCAAGAATGGTCCACCACCCAAAGGACATCCAGCCAGCTTGACACAACTGTGGGAATATTTGGTATACTCAGTGTATGTAATTTGAGCATATAGTTTTCAGGAGAGTTATGCAACACAAGAAATACAAGTCTCATAGGAGTTGGCATGCCATAGTTTTCACAAATAGCATGACTAACAGGGTTTATTCACACCTTGTTGCTTCAGTCGCAGTGTAATGACTCAGCGTTGCACCTGCAGTAAGCCCTCTCTGACTGTGTGGACCTGAACACTCACTAGCCTACCTCTCCCCTCTGCCTCTGCCACTACCTCTACCTCCCCCCTCTACCTCTACCTCTCCCCTCTCCGCCCCTCTACCTCCCCTTAGCCTCCTCCCCTCTACCTCTACCTCCCTCCTCTACCCTACTCCTCCCTCACCTCACCCTCCCCCCTTCTACCTCTACCTCTCCCCCTCTGCTCTACCTCTACCTCCCCCCTTACCTCTCTTCCCCCCTTCTACCTCTTACCTCAACTCTCCCCTCACCTCCCCCCTCTACCGTCTACCTCTCCTTCCCTCTCCCTCTACCTCTACCTCCCCCTACCTCACCTCTTACTCTACTCTCGCACTCTGCGCCTCTACCTCTCCCGTCTACCTCTCCCCTCTACCTCTACCGCTCCCCTTTACCTCTCCCCTCTACCTCTCCCCTCTACCGCTCCCCTCTGCCTCTACCTCTACCTCTCCCCTCTATCTCTACCTCTACTTCTGACTGTCATCAGCAGCACCCAACCGTTTAACCTGCTCTTTACACCTCAGCTAAATGGATTTTATGTACTGCCAATTGAGAAATCATTTGACTAAACTAAATAAAAAGAAGAAGAAAAGGTACTATGAAACAAAGATACATTATATAAAGAATGATAATAAAAAGCTTTGGAGGACCTTAAATACAATTTTGGGCAAAAATAAGATGGTTCAATTCACACAATTTTTTATTCTGTAAAGTGAGTGTGGAAGAGGTGAAAAACGATTGTTGTCTATCAACAATGACAAGCCACCTGCGTCTGACAACTTGGATGGACAATGTCTCAGGATGATAGAGGACTACAGTGCTTTCAGAAAGAATTCACATCCCTTGACTTTTCCCACATTTCATTGTGTTACAGCCTACATTTAAAATGGATTAAATTGAGATTTATGGTCACTGACCTACAAACAATACCCTGTAATGTCAAAGTGGAATGATGTTTTTCGAAATTTTTGCAAATGAATTAAACGTGGAAAGCTGAAATGTCTTGAGTCCATATGTCACGATCGTGTGGAAGAGATTCGGACCAAAACGCAGCATGAGGAAAATAAGCCATCTTCTTTTATTAAATGAACGAAGATGAACATGAAACGAAACACTATACAAACTAACAAAACGACCGTGAAGCTACAAACGTTGTGCACATACATACAGGCTACAAACGTTCTACATAGACAACTACCCACAAAAGCCTACTYCCTATGGCTACCTTAAATATGGCTCCCAATCAGAGACAGATGAATGACAGCTGTCTCTGATTGAGACCCAATCTAGGCAGCCATAGACATAACTAGACAACCTCACAATTATCTATCCCATCCACAATACAACACCCATAGACTAAACAAAACACACACAACATACAATGCCCACCCCAACTCACGCCCTGACCAACTAAACATAATCAAAATAACATAAAAATAGGTCAGGAACGTGACACCATAACTATTCAACCCCTTTGTTGTGGCAAGCCTAAATACGTTCAGGAGTAAAAATGTGCTTAACAAYTCACATAATAAGTTGCATGGACTGTGTGCAATAATAGTGTTTAACATGATTTTTGAATGAGTGCCTCAGTGCTTGTAAGTAAGTATTTCACTGTAAAGTCTACTATACCTGTTGTATTCGGCGCAAGTGACAAATAAAATTTGATTTGGTTTGATCTCTCTATCCTCAGTCTACCCTCAGAGCTACCTCATCTCTGTATCCTCAGTCCCTCAGTCGAGCTACCTCAACTCTGTATCCTCAGTCCCTCAGTCAAGCTCAACCTCATCTTCTGTATCATCAGTCCTCATTCAAGCTACCTCATCTCTGTATCCTCCAGTCCCTCAGTCGAGCTATCCTCATCTCTGTATCCTCATCCCTCCAGTCAAGCTACCTCATCTCTGTATCCCAGTCCCCTCAGTCAGCTACCTCATCTCTGTTATCCTCAGTCCCTCAGTCAAGCTACCTCATCCTCTGTATCCTCGACAGTCCCTCAGTCAAGACTACCTCATCTCTGTATCTCAGTCCCTCAGTCAAGCTACCTCATCTCTGTATCCTCAGCCCTCAGTCGAGCAGTGAAATTTAAAACTCCAAGAAAAGGAATTTTCAATGCCCCGCAAAGAAGGGCACCTATGGTTAGATGGTAAAAAAGCAGATATTGAATATCTCTTTGAGCATGGTGAAGTTATTAATTAACCTTGAGTGTGTCCATACACCCAGTCATACAAAGATACATGTATCCTTCCTAACTCAGTTACCGGAGAGGAAGGAAACCGCTCAGTTTCACCATGAGCCAATGGTGACTTTAAAAACAGTTACAGAGTTCTAAATGGCTGTGGATCAACAACATTGTAGGTACTCCACAATACTAACCTAATTGACAGAGTGAAAAGAAGGAAGCCTGTACAGAATAACGTATTACAAAACACGCATCCTATGCAACAAGGTACTAAGATCAATACTTCAAAAATGTGGCAAATCATTAACTTTTTGTCCTGAATACAACAATGTTATGTTTGGCGCAACACATTTCTGAGTACCCCTCCCACATTTTTAAGCTTCATGGTGGCTGACACACATTATGGATATGCTTTCCAATCATTAAGGACTGGGAAGTCTTTCCAGGATAAAAAATAAATGGAATGGAGCTATGCACAGGAAAAATCCTAGATGAAAACCTAGTTCAGTCTGCTTTCCACTAGACGCTGGGAGATGAATTCGCCTTTCAGCAGGAAATTACCTATAACACAAGGCAAATATACACTGGAGTTGCTTACAGAGAAGATAGTAAATGTTCCCGAGTGCCGAGTTACACGTTTTGATTTAAATCTGCTTGAAAATCTATGTTCAACAAAACTTGAATATGCGCTCTGGCTATCCTGCTACACAAATGCGTATAACACCAACCCTAATGTGTACCAGATCAGCCTTCTCTCGTATAGATCATCTTTGTCTCTGAACAGCAGACGCACATTCGACACTCTCACTGCACTGATGCCATCAATACTTAGCTTACACATCTGCAAGTGTGCACAACTCTGAACTTTACCCAGAAGAGATCCACAGCAGCGTAGCCAATCTCTTGCCAAAGTGATTCATAGCCACCAATAGTCGCATCCAAGTCTGACTAGTCGAGAAAGCGTTTACATACACTAGGTTGGATCATTCAACTAACCTCACCTTTTTCCACACCACAACCAACCAAGACTCTCTCTCTGGTTTAACTACTAGTTGGCCATGTCCGGTTAGTCACATCTACGTCTCGTGCGACTGTACACAAACATCTCTAAAATTCTTCCAACAAGTGTCTATCAAACAGACTTATTTATCCCTCTATTAATCTCACTGTATCCACCCCGATATTCCAGTGAGCGTCAAGAAGCTTTACATACACTAAGATACTAATCGATGCGCTTTTCTAGAACAGCTTAGGAAAATTCAGAAGAATATAACCGTCCAGGTGCTCTAACTAGAAGCCTTCTGAGTAGGCTTTACCACAGCAGTGACATCCCCATCTTGAGTCCAATTGAGGTGTACTTGTGGACTGCGACTTCTTCAACGGAGTCCCTACCTTCCAAAGACTCAAGTACCTCTTTGCCTTGACATCATGGGAAAATCAAAGAAAATCAGTCAAAGAGACCTGAATTTTTTGTTAAAAAATTTGTAGACCCTCCACAAAATCCCTTGTTCATCCTTGGGTGAGCAATTTCTCTATTATTTACGCCGAAGGTACCACGTTCATCTGTGATTACAGAACAATATGTTACGCAAGTATAACACCATGGAACGCACCGCATGCCGTTGATGCCACCGCCCAGGAAAGCGAGACCGTTCGTCTCGTAGAGATGAATGTACTTGGTTGAGAAAAGTGCAAATCAATCCGCAGAAAACATCAAAGGACCCTGTGAAGATTGTGGAGCGAAACTATACAAAAGCATCTTATATCCAAAGTAAAACGAGTGCCTACATTCAATCTAATTCTCGCGGAGTTTAACAGACATCTATAACGGGCGCGCCACTACGCCGAATCACCGCTGAAGTATATAACAGCTCCCTGTCTGATTACGGTAACTCCTGATGTCATCCATTAACCTGAAAGGTTGGCTCAGCAAGAGGACCGAAAGACCACTGCTTCATAAACCGCCATAAAAAAGCCAGACTCGATTTGCAACCGCAGCCATGCGGGACAATAGATCATCCTTTGGAGGAAATATCCTCCTTCTGGCTCTGATGAAACAACAAAATTAGAATGTTTGGCCTAATGCACCATCGTGTATGTTTGGAGGGAAAAAGGGAGGCTTGCAAGCGAAGAACACCACCCAACCGTGAAGCACCCGGGATGTGCGCAGCATCATGTTTGTGGTTGTGTCGCTTTGCTGCAGTCGACTTCACAAAATAGATGATCATCCTGAAGGAAAAATTTGGCTGGATATATCGGAAGCAACATCTCAAGACATCTACGTCCGGAAGTTAAACCTCTAGATTCGCATAAGGGTCCTTTCCAAATGGACAATGACCCCAGCCATAACTTCCAAAGTTGTGGCAAACGGCTCTAAGGACAACAGTACAGTCAAGTTATTTGGAGTGGGCCATCACCAAAGCAACAGTTGACCTCACCATTCCTATAGAAAAATTTTCGGTCAAGAACTGAAAAAGCGTGTGTGAGCAAGAAGGCCTACAAACCTGACTCAGTTACACCAGCTCTGTCAGTAGGAATGGACCAAAATTCACTCAACTTATTGTGGGAAGCTTGTGGAAGGCTTCCCGAAACGTTTTACCCAAGTAAAACAATTTAAAGGCAATGCTACCAAATACTAATTGAGTGTATGTAAACTTCTGACCCACTGGGAATGTGATGAAAGAAATAAAAGCTGAAATAAATCATTCTCTCTACAATTATTCTGACATTTCACATTCTTAAAATGAAGTGGTGATCCTAACTGACCTAAGACAGGACATTTTTACTAGGACTAAATGTCAGTAATTGTGAGTTTAAATGTATTTGGCTAAGGTGTATGTAAAATTCCAACTTCAACTGTATTGACTCAGGGGTGTGAATACTTATTTAAAATAAATATTTCTGTATTTAATTCTCAATATATTTGCTAAAATGTCTAAAAACATGTATTCACTTTGTCCTTGTGGGGTATTGTGTGTTGATGGGTAGGATTATACATTTTTAAAAATCATTTTGAATTCAGGCTGCAACACAACAAAATGTGGAATAAGTCAAAAGGTTTGAATACTTTCTGAAGGCACTGTATATTGCCACTCCTATTTGCCATCTTTACAATTTAAGCCTACAGGAAAGTGTGTGCCCTCAGGCCTGGAGGGAAGGAAAAGTCATTCTGCTACTCAAGAATATCAAAGCATCCCTTACTTGCTCAAACAGCTGACCAATCAGCCAGCTACCAATCCTTAGTAAACTTTTAGGAAAAATTGTGTTTGACCAGATACAATACTATTTCACAGTAAACAAATTATCAACTGACTATCAGCACTTACACAAATGACTGATGATTGGCTGAAATAAATTGATAATTAGAAAACTGTTGGAGCTGTTTTCTGTGGAGATTTTGACGTTATCGTCATAATTCAGTGGAGATTTTTAGTTATCGTCATAATTCAGGGGAGATTTTGAGTTATCGTCATAATTCAGTGGAGATTTTGACGTTATCGTCATAATTCAGTGGAGATTTTGACGTTATCGTCATAATCGTTATTCGTTATCGGAAAAATGAATGCGTTATGCCTTTACATCCCTGCTATAGCGTGGATCGAGCGTTCTGTCTAACAGAGCACAGAGGGTGTTTTTTTAATGGACGCCTCTCCAACATAATCCAGGTATAGTCGGGCATTCCTCAGGGCAGCTGTCTAGGCCCTTTACTGTTTTAAATCTTTACTAATGACCTGCCATTGGCACTGAGTACAGCCTATGTGTCTATGTATGCTGATGACTCCACACTATACATCAGCTACCACAGCAAGTGAAATCACTGCAACACTTAACAAAGAGCCCAGTCAGTTTTAGAGTGAGTGGCAAGTAATATGCATTGTATTTCAAATCAAATCAAATCAAGTTTATTTTATATAGCCCTTCGTACATCAGCTAATATCTCGAAGTGCTGTACAGAAACCCAGCCTAAAACCCCAAACAGCAAGCAATGCAGGTGTAGAAGCACGGGACAAATCATTCACTAAACCCTAAACCTCAACAAAATCTTGTAATGAATAATGTGGAAATTGAGCGGTGAGGAGACTAAACTGCTTGGAGTAACCCTGGATTGCAAACTGTCATGGTCAAAACATATTGATGCAATGGTAGCTAAGATGGGGAGAGGTCTGTCCTTAATAAATTAACAAGTTTTGTTTTACCTGGACTATTGCCCAGTCATACGGCCAAATGCCACAAAGAGACATAGGCAAATTACAGTTGGCCCAGGACAGAGCAGCACGGATGGCACTTAAATGTCCTCTGAGAGTTAACATCAATAACATGCATGTCGATCTCTCCTGGCTCAAAGTGGAGGAGAGATGGACTGCATCACTACTTGTATTTGTGAGGGGCATTGACATGTTAAATGCACCAAGCTGTCTGTTCAAACAACTAGCACACAGCTCAGACACCCATGCATACCCCACAAGACATGCCACCAGGGGTCTCTTCACAGTCCCCAAGTACAGAATGGACTCTGGAAACGCACAGTACTAAACAGAGCCATGACTACATGGGACTCTATTCCACATCAAGTAATTCATGCAAGCAGTAAAATCTGATTTGAAAAACTGATAACACCTTATGGAACGATGTGGACCGTGAGGACACACACAGGCACACACAGGCACACACAGGCACACACATAGGCCTATGTTTACTACAATAATAATAGGTTAATATTTTTTACTAAAACAATGATTTACAACAATCATACTCATTTTACTTCATCAATAGTAATTAGCTTAACATTATCCTTCACCCTGATCTATTATAGGTCTATGTAGTTTGTTTCCAGTCTCACCAGCCTTTGTTAGAAAGTCTCCACTGCCTTTCAGCTTCTCTCTCTGTTCTCTCTCACTCTGTTTTTGTCCTCTACTCCGCCCCTTTCCTCCTCCTCTCGATTCTCCCTTTCCTGCCTACACACACACACGCACACACACACACACACACACACACACACACAC
>NC_036871.1:35747613-35752083 GCF_002910315.2 Salvelinus sp. IW2-2015 | reverse complement strand
GTTACATCCACCAGTGGGAAGAGGTAGGATCACCCCCGCCCCTAAAAGCTACATGGCTTAGTATAATTATCATAATGGATTGCCTCGAGGGGAGCTCGACCTCACCTCATCCACTATTTGTGGTCATGGTGAAAGGATGAATGATTGTAATTATAGTAGACATATAGCACCATTCACTTGGACTCTTAGAGCTTGTAACATGGAAACTCATCTCATCCACTATTAATCTGTAGTGCCCACTCACAGCATCATGGCTACATGCTACATGGTTTAAGATAGTCACTATAGATGTAAACGCTAATAAAGCTAGATGGCTATTAGTGATGAGGGGAAAAGCGATACAGTTACATATCCAGTATTTCCCTTCAGCTTGTTCTCCATTTTCTTTTTAAGTAGGGAGACAATTTGTTTTCTGCACTTTTATTTCCTTGATAGTTCAAAACTCATTCTGATGGCTTTCTCTTGTCCGTCTGTGGCAGAAATATGGTGAGCAATATGTTTGGAACGTCGAATTGCAATAAAATCACAGTATTGAGTAAGATGGCGCCGGAGCAGAAGGCAGACATTTTACGTGCCCCCAACCGATTGTGTTTTTTATTTTTTTTTATCTGCGTTGTTTGAAACTTATTTTTTTACTCTTCTTGTACGTAATGTTGCCGCTACCGTCTCTTATGACCGAAAATAACTTCTAGACATTAGGACTGCGATTATTCACCACGGACTAGCAGAATCCCTTTTCTTCTTTCACGACTCTGACGAGCCCGAGGCGGAGGATATACGGCTCCCTCGGGAACAGGCCCCGACCCCAGTGATCTGCGTGAAGAGGAGGCGGAGAAAGAGACGCTGGAGAGCGGGCTGCCTTCTGAGAAGTCGGAGGCGATCGAATAAACCCCCACTTCCCTCAATTCTGCTAGCAAACATGCAAACTTTGGACAATAAAATGGACGAGTTACTGGGAAGATTAAACTACCAATGGGACATTAAAAACTGTAACATCTTATGCTTCATGGAGTCATGGCTGAACGACGACAATATCAACATACAGCTGACTGGTTATACGATGTGCCGGCAGGATAGAACAGCGGCGTCTGGTAAGACAAAGGGGGGCGGTCTATGTATTTTTGTAAACAACAGCTGGTGCACGATATCTAAGGAAGCCTCGAGCTATTGGTCGCCTGAGGTAGAGTTTCTCATGATAAGCTGCAGACCACACTACCTACCAAGAGAGTTTTCATCTATATTCTTTGTAGCTGTTTACAGAGCACAGTCAAAGGCTGGCACTAAGATAGCTGGGGACTTTAATGCAGGGAAACTTAAATCAGTTTTACCAAATTTCTATCAGCATGTTAAATGTGCAACCAGAGGGAAAATAACTCTGGACCACCTATACTCCACACATACAGATGCATAAAAAGCTCTCCCTCGCTCTCCATTTGGAAAATCTGACCATAATTCCATCCTCCTGATTCCTGRTTACAAGCAAAKARTAWAGCAGGAAGAACCAGTGACTAGATCAATAAAAAAGTGGTCAGATGAAGCAGATGCTAAGCTACAGGACTGTTTTGCTAGCACAGACTGGAATATGTTCCGGGATTCCTCCAATGGCATTGAGGAGTACACCACATCTGTCATTGGCTTCCTCAATAAGTGCATCGATGACGTCGTCCCCACAGTGACRGTACGTACATACCCCAACCAGAAGCTATGGATTACAGGCAACATCCACACTGAGCTAAAGGCTAGAGCCGCCGCTTTCAAGGACCGGGACTCTAACCCGGAAGCTTATAAGAAATCTTGCTTGCCCTCCGATGAACCATCAAACAGGCAAGCGTCAATACAGGACTAAGATCGAGTCGTACTACACCGGCTCTGACGTTCGTCAGATGTGGCAGGGCCTGCAAACCATTACAGATAACAAAGGGAAGCACAGCCGAGAACTGCCCAGTGACACAAGCCTACCGGACGAGCTAAACTACTTCTATGCTCACTTCGAGGCAAATAACAATGAAACATGCATGCGAGCACCAGCTGTACCGGAAGACTGTGTGATCACCCTCTCCGCAGCCTATGTGAGTAAGACCTTTAGACAGGTCAACATTCACAAGGCTGCAGGGCCAGACAGATTACCAGGACGTGTACTGCGAGCATGTGCTGGCCAACTAGCAAGTATCTTCACTGACATTTTCAACCTCTCCCTGTCCGAGTCTGTAATAACAACATGTTTTAAGCAGACCACCATAGTGCCTGTGCCCAAGCCTAAGGTAACCTGCCTAAATGACTACCGACCCATAGCACTCACGTCTGTAGCCATGAAGTGCTTTGAAAGGCTGGTCATGGATCACATCAACACCATCATCCCAGAAATCCTAGACCCACTCCAATTTGCATACCGCCCCAACAGATCCACAGATGATGCAGTCTCTATTGCACTCTACACTGCCCTTTCCCACCTGGACAAAAGGAACACCGATGTGAGAATGCTATTCATTGACTACAGCTCAGCGTTCAACACCATAGTGCCCTCAAAGCTCATCACTAAGCTAAGGACCCTGGGACTAAACACCTCCCTCTGCAACTGGATCCTGGATTCCTGATGGGCCGCCCCCGAGTGTTAAGGGTAGGTAACAACATATCCGCCACGCTGATCCTCAACACAGGGACCCCTCAGGGGTGCGTGCCCAGCCCTCTCCTGTACTCCCTGTTCACTCATGACTGCACGCCCAGGCACGACTCCAACACCATCATTAAATTTGCCAATGACACAAAAGTGGTAGGCCTGATCACCGACAACAACAAGACAGAGACCTGGCTGTGTGGTGCCAGGACAATAACCTCTCCCTCAACAGGATCAAGACAAAGGGGATGATTGTGGACTACAGGAGAAAGAGGACCGAGCACGCCCCCATTCTCATCGACAGGGCTGCTCCACAGCAGGTTGAGAGATTCAAGTTCCTTGGTGTCCACATCACCAACAAACTAACATGGTCCAAGCACACCATGACAGTCGTGAAGCGGGCATGATAAAACCTATTCCTCCTCAGGAGACTGAAAAGATTTGGCATGGGTCCTCAGATCCTCAAAAGGTTCTACAGCTGCACCATCGAGAGCATCCTGACTGGTTGATCACTGCCTGGTATGGCAACTGCTCGGCCTCCAACCGCAAGGCACTATAGAGGGTAGTGTGAACGGCCCAGTACATCACTGGGGCCAAGTGTCCTGCCATCCAGGACCTCTATACCAGGCAGTGTCAGAGGAAGGCCCTAAAAATTGTCAAAGACTCCAGCCATCCTAGTCATAGACTGTTCTCTCTGCTACCACACGGCAAGCGGTACCGGAGCGCCAAGTCTAGGTCCAATAGGCTTCTAAACAGCTTCTACCCCCCAAGCCATAAGACTCCTGAACATGTAGTCAAATGGCTACCCAGACTATTTGCATTGCCACCCCCCTCTCCACACCACTGCCACTCTCTGTTGTCATCTATGCATAGTCATGTACATACTACCTCAACTAACCGGTGCCCACTCACATTGACTCTGTACCGGCACCCCCTTGTATATATTGTTATTTTTTTACCGTTGCTCTTTAATTACTTCTTCGTTTTATCTCTTTATTCTACACCTGTTGTATTCGGCGCATGACTAATACAATTTCATTTGATTTGATATAGAATCATGAGAATCATGAGAATCTCAATACATATTGTCTTGGCACCTAAGTATTGTGATAATATTGTAATTTGAGGTCCCCATACGATTCCCAGCCTTAATGGCTATGCTAGCAAAGTACAAGTATTGTCAGAGAGAAGGTACAGTAGGGAGGTAGGACAGCATTACACAGAAGTCATTTATAGACAATGAGATAAATTTCATATGGCAATAATGATAATGGATAGGATTTTTTACCACACTTTCCTCTGTAGGTCTAAAGTGCTTTACTTTAGGTGTAGTGAGGGGTAGTGATTTGTAGATAGTGAATTGTAGATAATGAATTGTAGATAGTGAATTGGGTAGTGAGGGGTAGTGGATTGTAGATAGTGAATTGGGTAGTGAATTGTAGATAGTGAATTGGGTAGAGAGGCGTAGTGAATTGTAGATAGTGAATTGGGTATTGAGAGGTAGTGAGAGGTATTGAGGGGGAGTGAGAGGTATTGAGAGGTAGTGAGAAGTATTGAGGGGGAGTGAGAGGTATTGAGAAGTAGTGAATTGTAGATAGTGAATTGGGTAGAGAGGCATAGTGAATTGTAGATAGTGAATTAGGTATTGAGAGGTATTGATGGGGAGTAAGGGGTAGTGAATTGTAGATAGTGAATTGGGTATTGAGAGGTATTGAGGGGTAGTGAGAGGTAGTGAGAGGTAGTGAGAGGTAGTGAGAGGTGGTGAGAGGTAGTGAGAGGTATTGAGAGGTAGTGAGAGGTATTGAGAGGAATTGAGGGGTAGTGAGAGGTATTGAGGGGTATTGAGAGGAATTGAG
>NC_036871.1:35742011-35747207 GCF_002910315.2 Salvelinus sp. IW2-2015 | reverse complement strand
CTCACTACCTCCACTACTCAATACCTCTCACTACCTCTCACTACCTCTCACTACCGTCTTCACTACCTCTCACTACCCCTCACTACATCTCACTACACATTCAATACCTGCTCAAGTTTAAACCACCATCATACCTCTCAATACTCCATCACTACCCGATCTCAATACCTCTCCTACCCTCAATAACCTCACTACCTTCTCAATACTCTCACCTACCTTTCAATAACTCTCACTACCACCTCAATCTCCTCTCAATACCTCTCCTACCGTTCTCAATACCAATCTCAACTACCATTTGAAAGGTAGTGAGAGGTATTGAGAGGTATTGAAAGGTAGTGAGAGGTATTGAGAGGTATTGAAAGGTAGTGAGAGGTATTGAGAGGTATTGAGGGGTAGTGAATTATGCTAAAGGTTGTCTATAGACAAGTTGTCTAGGTAGACAATCATAGAATGCTTTGTCAAGCATAGAATATTCAACCAGCACACCACACTGTTCTGTAACCAGGAACTCTTAGTCCCCAATCTATTTGGACTTCTGCATAAATGAATAAAAAAGCAGATCTGGGTATAGCTGCTGTTAGGTCACTGAGTTCCTTCTCAGACATTTAGTTGTTGGCTGATGCCCAATAAGCTGTGAGACAGATGATCAGTCTGGACCCGGCCCTGTCTGCAAGCTGCATATGTTAGTTTGTTCCCAGTCGTTTGTCAAGGGCCAGGAGTTTACTTTGCTGTTCTCACTGAAATATGTGTGATGTTGTTGGCAGGAGGTTTTAAGCTTTTACACACACTTTGCATCCTAATCACCATCAGTGTCGTCACCGTCTCCCCCTTTGACCTGTGAATCCCAGAAGGCATCAGCTCGTCTTCATAAGCAGCATATTAGAGATGCAAACACATTTAATCAATTAAGACGCCTGAGGAGGTGCAGGTGGGGTGGAGGGGTGACAATATGGTACACCGGAGGGGGTGCTCACTATGATCATACTGTATGTCTTGCTAATTGTTATTATTACCAACCTATAATTCAGTTAGGCTAGCGTTCCTTGTATGGGTTTAATTGTGTTTCCATACATTTTCTGTCTCTTTGTTGGCTTCGGGAATGGATTTCTGATTAGCTGGTTTTTCCTTCGGCATTCATATCTAGTTATTTGTTCATCTACAGTACATATATGCCTCTGCTCGATTCATTATTTGAAGGGGTACTTTGTGCTTGGTTGGGCCCCTGGTGTGGATGGCGGATGGTGGATGGATGCACTGGGCCCTGTGTGTGCACATGACCTTTGGATAATTGGATTTTCTGAAGACATTATGCGACAAACACACAGAGCGGTGCATGATGGGTAGAGGAGGATACTTGGCATGCATGGAAGATGAGTGCTGAGATGGGCTGGTGTTAAACAGGCAAAAAATATATATGGTACTCAGTCGGGGTCTCAACTTACTATTGAGAGTTAGAATAATAGAATGCACAATTTCTATTATGTGGTTGTTCGTCAGCATTCACTCAATTAGTCCATATCACTAAATTGTTTTTATATTGGTAAGTTAGTCTAGCGGCCAGCTATCTAAACTTGTAGTAAGCACGGTCGAATTACCGAGCGGCATGGGGCCCATTGATCATCAGTTATCATATTAAGAACTGCAAATATTTGCCTCCACCCTATGGCAAAATGTTTAGAATTGCTGACCCACGAACCACTGTGGCCCCATCAAAGTTGCCAATCCCTGCCATAGGAGAACCCTTTGAAGAACCCTTTTTGGTTGCAGGAAGAACCCTTTTGGTTCCAGGTAGAACCCAAAAGTGTTATACCTGGAACCAAAAAGGGTCATCCTATGGGGACCGCCAAAGAACCCTTTAGGAACCTTTTTTTCTAAGAGTGTAGAGTGGAGTTTGGAGAGGAAGTGTTGAGTACGGTACTAGATGTGCTTCTCCACTGTTTAGGGTTGTGAGTGTTGTGCCAGTCACTTTGCTGACAGCCGTTGCACTGCGCTGGGTTGTGTTTACGGGCATCAGAACAGCACAACTTTGTTTAGATCATTGTTTAGAAAGCAGTAGCAAAAGTCACAAAAAAAACAACCTGATTTGGTTTTCTGCAAATATATAAATACCATGGGAGTCTTACTTTTGGGAACTTTACAGTCCTGTTGATCAAACAACCAACAGGTGGGCTATTTCTCCCTCGGTTGGATTCTTCCAGGTTCATTCTGAAATCCATCTATATAACACAAGACACTGTCGCACCCTCCCCACTGTCGCACCTCACATAGTACATTCTCTATCAGATACAGAGGTACCATACTCTGGAATTTTTATCTTCACATTGCCAAAACATCATCATCCCTCAATAACTTCAAGGGAAGACTGGGGTTCAGCCTGATGAACCAAACTACTCAGTAATCTCCTCCATATAGCCTAACTCTCACACACTCACATCCACACATGCACACACACATTTAAACAAGACAATATATATATTTTCGTGATTACTGATCAATTTATTTATACGTTTATAATTAGTAGGTTTTGTTATCTGTTTTAACAACCCTTTTTTTTGTACTTATTTATTGTATATTGTTTGTTTATGGTGTGGTTTTCATATAAGCCTTTGGGCTTCCAACCACACCTGCACACTGTTTTCTTTGATGAAAATAAATAAATAAATACACAAATAAATAAATAAAGTTGCCTATGCACAATAATAACAACATGGTTATCTAGCCTGAGCCAGATGTGCTAAAGTCTAGCACCGTGGGTGGTCGGCAAACCCTCTCAAACTTTTTCAGTACGTAGTCGAAATTGCACTGTGAATACGATGAGGAATAGTAGCCTGCTCAGCCTCCTGCAGCCTGCCCCCAGTCCCATAATAACCCACAAGTGAATGGGGTTTAGAGCTTGCCTGCCTGCTCATTTGATCAATGCCAAATACATTTTGATTGACAACTAAGAGATATGCTAACAGTCGTTCAAGTTTGAGTAAATGAGTAGCTAGCTTAGTGATCCTAATAGCTGTAGCCACCAAAGCTGAAAATTTAACATTGGGGGAAAAGTCTTCCACTCACACACTTGTCCAGGCGATAACATCACATCCTTCCAGCAGCTAGCTAGCGAGCTACAGTACAAGGCTCTGTGTCAGGTTAGGTTCTAGCTAGCTATCAAGCCATATAGCTAGCTTGCTAAATAAGTAGGCCTCCATAAATAGATCATCTAGCTATAGCACTAGCCACGTAACGGGACTGCATAGCTAGATTTATTGTGTTGAGATTTCCAATCACTGCCCTTTTCAATCTGTTTTTGTGCAAAGCATTGGGTCAGTGAAACTGAAACAGTTCATCTCCTGAATGGCTGGAGGCAGTTAACAATGTGCTAGCTGTGATTTACAACCTGATATAGCAATATTTATTAGACTACCTAGCGATTGATTGGTGAATTTTATTAATCACGCATTGACTACATACATTTAATTCTGTCAACAAGGACTTACTTGTCACGCCCTGGCCTTAGTATTCTTTGTTTTCTTTATTATTTTAGTTAGGTCAGGGTGTGACATGGGGTATGTTTGTGTTTTGGGTGTTTATTATGGTAAAGGGGGTGTTGGTTTTAGTGTATGGGTTTGTGTTGAGTGTATGTGTCTAGGATTGTCTATGGTTGAGTGTAGGTGTTTAGGAAAGTCTATGGTTGCCTGATTTGGTTCTCAATCGGAGACAGCTGGTTATTGTTGTCTCTGATTGGGAGCCATATTTAAGGTAGCCATAGGCTTTAGGTGTTTGTGGGTAATTGTCTATGTTTGAACGTTTGTAGCCTGTGTGTGTGTGTGTGTGTGTGTGTGTGTGTGTGTGTGTGTGTGTGTGTGTGTGTGTGTGTGTGTGTGTGTGTGTGTGTGTGTGTGTGTGTGTGTGTGTGTGTGTGTGTGTGTGTGTGTGTGTGTGTGTGTGTGTGTGTGTGTGTGTGTGTGTGTGTGTGTGTGTGTGTGCACAACGTTTATAGCATCACGGTCGTTTGTTTAGTTTATGTATAGTGTTCGTTTCATGTTTTCTCTCTTCTGAATAAAAGAAGATGTTCTTTTCACGCGCTGCGCCTTGGTCCTCACTCTCTTCAGTAGACGATCGTGACATTACTCTACATAATTTGAATTTTGAGTCGAAAAATAACCTATTTTTAGAGCTCTTATAAAGATGGTTTTGAAGCATAAAGTGCATATTTTATATTTTAGACCGATATAATGACTAACTGTTTGTTTCATTTCTACAAAGTAGTTCCACTTCAAACTGGACCCTCTACTAATGGGAATTGCCATGGCGACATAACTGTTTGTGCTGTAGTAGTAGCAGTTTGCTTTTACCGTTGTTGTTGTTGTTGTAGTAGTTGCTAGTCAGTCCTCCAATTGATTATGTGAGTGTTTATTGTTTCCCACACAAAAACAAAATGTTGGTTTGAAGACTTGAGGATCTAATTGAATGAGTAATTTTGGTGATTACATTTTCACACAAAATTGCAGAGAATCTGCCTCAAAATGTGTCCAATTTCTGCTTCTCTTTGGTTCACTATTTTCAGATTTCTCATAACGCCATAAGAACCTTGGCGCTGTCCATGGTGCCTCATTAGAGCCATACAGTTTGCCAATCAGTCCTCCATGTTGGCACCAAACTTTCCATGACAGTAACATTCTAATCGGTATTCTCTGTAGAATGTAATTCTCTTGGAACCTTTGGTGCCAACATGACACCCATTCTGATTCTGTGTCTTAAACTAGGTTAGCAGAACTCTGCATACTGTAAATATTGCTCTGGTATTGTGACTATCTCCTCTCCTCCTCAACATGTCACTAATCATAAGTGACATGTTGACTCTATAAATAGATGTGCTGAAGTGCAGTATTTTGTAAGTTGCCATCTCATATTAGAAACCAACTATCAGAAGCCCCAAAAGGTTAAAGTGGCATTAAGAAAGATCAACTGGTGATTCATGTCCAATCACAGCCGTGGTAGAGATAGTGTATGATGTCATCAGTCAGTGACTGTGAGTTAGCAATGCACCATACTTATTTACATTTACATTTGAGTCCTTTTATCCATTCATTTTAAGATAGCTAGGTGGGACAACCAAATATCTGTCATAGTAAGTAAAATGTTCCTCAATAAAGAAGCTATCAGCAAGTAGGAAAAAGTAAAGTGTGAAAGACAAGGGTGTTATTTTTA
>NC_036871.1:35728261-35741414 GCF_002910315.2 Salvelinus sp. IW2-2015 | reverse complement strand
GCTGTTGTGTGTTGTGTGTGTGTGTGGTGTGTGTGTGTGTGTGTGTGTGTGTGTGTGTGTGTGTGTGTGAGAGAGAGACATCGAGAGATAGAGAAGCAGAGAGAGAGAGGTAAGAGAGAGAGAGAAAAATAGAGAGAGAATCACAATCACAGAATTCTTCAAGATTTCCTGTTTAATTTGCTGCAAGATTCTCTAGTGATCAAGATGACAATTCCTAGGAGCAGGATTAAAGGAGAAGACTACAGTCAGCAGAACCATGTTGCCTGCTGGTTCTTTGGACCGGATTAAGAATGATTAATGAGAGGGGGAAGACAGCTTCCCATCAGTCGGCCATCATATACACAGCAGGAACAGAGCAGACATTTGTTACAGCCAGATACAACACATTAATCAGAACTGTACACACAACGACAGGACTCCCTCACTCACTCCCACAAAAACACATACCGGTACCAAGTCTGTAGGCACAGATGGCTGTACACGACACACACACACACACACACACACACACACACACACACACACACACACACACACACACACACACACACACACACTCGTCCATCCTCTCCGCCTTAACTCATTCCTTGTCTCTCCATCTCTGTTTTAGATCTTCCATATGACCTATGACCTGGCCAGTGCAGTAATGCGCATCTTCAACCTGATTGGTATGATGCTGCTGCTGTGTCACTGGGATGGCTGTCTGCAATTCCTGGTTCCCATGCTGCAGGACTTCCCCCAGGACTGCTGGGTCTCCCTCAACAAGATGGTGGTATGTGTTTGATTCATTACATGTGTTACATTCACAAGTAAAACTGGATAAACAGAAAAAAAGTCTCTGCACACTTCCAGTTCGATACAAAGTTATTTTAATTGTAGCTAAGCTTTCGTTCAATTGACCTTCATCAAAGCATATTATACACAGTGACGCACAGTTATGCTCTGATGAAGGTTGATTGACCGAAAGCTCAGATACAATTAAAATAACTTTGTATTGGACTGGAAGTGTGCAGAGACTTTTTTATGTTTATCCAGCTTTCAGCACCTTCAGTAATCAATTTTGGGTGTGCTGTGGATTGAACCTATTATATAGATTCATAGTTAGAACTAGCGACTAGAGCGGCAGAAGAAAACATCAGTCATAATCCATTCATTAATCAATGCTTTGTTCCTAATCAATAAGAATAGTCTCCCACAGGTACACAATAAACATCTATCAGATACAGATTCTGTTGTTGATTTATCAATAGACCAAAAGACCTCCGTGAAGAAGGCCTATTGGGAAAACACATCAATGTGTTTTAACTAGAAATCAGTCCAGTGATTAGTACTATTGATGGTTGTTTGCACTGTCTACTGTTAGAACAGTCAGCCAGTGAGCCAGACACAGCCAGCCCAGCCATCTGAAGACGAGCGAGGGAACGCTGAGAGAAATAACAAGTCAGGCAACACGATTTATGCACACCTACGCATCCCTCCCTCCATCTCTCCCTCCCTCCACATCCCTCTCTCCCTCTGCATCCCTCTCTCCCTCCCTCTGCATCTCTCCCTCCCTCCATCCCTCCCTCCATCTCTCCCTCCCTCCACATCCCTCTCTCCCTCCGCATCCCTCTCTCCCTCCCTCTGCATCTCTCCCTCCCTCCATCCCTCCCTCCATCTCTCCCTCCCTCCACATCCCTCTCTCCCTCCGCATCCCTCTCTCCCTCCCTCTGCATCTCTCCCTCCCTCCATCCCTCCCTCCATCCCTCCCTCACTTTCTCTCACAGGGGTGGGGCGATGACAGGAAAGATTAAGAGGGAAAGGGAGGAATGGGAATGTGCCTGGGCAGCAGGCTCCTTTGTTCCTGTCTATTTTCTCTGGGAGGTAAAAGCTGAGTGTTTATAGGTCCATCCGTCAGTCCGGCCTATTACATGCCCAGGGAAAACCGTCTCCCAGCCTCTGCCCTACCCACCAGGCACAGCTCCAAATGGGTTTTTAAACGGATTGGGTTCTGCTCCTCCGCTGTCATTGGGCCTGCCACCACGTCACGTAAATGTTCTGTTATTTTTACATTTTCCTGCAGGGCAGATGTTGACGTGTGTTCCTTTTTATCGACGTACAGAACTAATACCCCATCAAATGAGTCCCCCGGAGGGCCTAAAGCAATGAGAGGAGAAAGCAGATAAAAGTTGTCCTTTTATCTGTTATGAAGGGACGAATCCCTCTTGGTTTGTGATATTCAATTGAATTAGACTAGACTGTCATCTGAGCTGTGTTTCCAGCTGTTTTGTGTCTCAAGATTTGTTTAAATCAGGTCAGCTGAGAAAGGAGAAAACTACCTTGGCTCTGCCTCCCAATCTTACGACCTTGGGAGGTATTGCAGGGGTGAGGTGAGGGGTCAAGTGACCAGAACAGATATTAGTTGATTTGTTGATTGATCAGGTAACAATGCTAATATGAAAGGCCTGTTTGAGAATGTGATAACAACAGTGGGACTCGTGTGGATTTCCCAGGACACTCTCTCTAATGCAAGGTTCTGAACATCCCCACCTCTCAGGAGTGTGATTGTCATTTCCCATAAGTGTGATGTCAGACTGTAATAAACCTCTTGACCTTCTCTGACAGGTACTATGTCATTCCTATGACAATGCAATACAGGCATTCTGACAGGCCACCTCAAAGTAAAAACCTTATCCTTCTATAATAGACACCTAGGGGTCCTGAAGACTGTATAGTGTACTGTATAAACGCCCAAACTGACACTCTCTCTCTGTCAGGCCATTGACTTCCCCCTCTTCCCTCTTCCCCTTTTCCCTCCCCCTCTTCCTCCCTCCCGGTGTATAATCAAGGGCAGCATCTCTCCAGAGAGCCGTCACTCTGAAGCGAGCGGCCCAGGCCACCTGAGACCTCCCCGTTATTCAGTGGCTGACAACTCGTAACATTAGCCACCGTGTAGCAGCCAGGACATCCATCATCACTACTACACCTACACAAGCTATAGTACAGGCCGGTGGAGGAGTCAGGAGTCCCCACAGGCAGTAACTCATGGAGGGCAACGTGAGGCGGACGGGGGCGAGGGCAGGCAGGTTGTTGTAACCCTTTTGAAGAGTATGATCAGCCTGTTCCCTTCTTTGTTGAATGAAAGACATCACATGATGCTAATCAGTGTTGTATTACTCAAGACATCCGGTCTCGAGACCACATATTGGTGTCGGATACATTTGTACTCGGTTTTGACTCGGTCTCGGACAGTGAGGACTCCTAATAAGACCAGCTGAGACCAGTGCATAAAAGCTCTTCGCCAGACCAAATATATACCCTCCTTTGTTAGAACATGAACATCTTAACAGTACAGTGGTGAACCTATAGGCCTTCAGTGGTGAACCTATAGGTCTTCAGTGGTGAATCTATAGGCCTTCAGTGGTGAACCTATAGTCCTTCAGTGGTGAATCTATAGGCCTTCAGTGGTGAATCTATAGTCCTTCAGTGGTGAACCTATAGTCCTTCAGTGGTGAATCTATAGGCCTTCAGTGGTGAACCTATAGTCCTTCAATGGTCGAAACCTAATAGTCTTCAGTGGTGAATCTATAGATTTCAGTGGTGATATCTTATAGCCTCAGTGTGAACTATACTTCAGTGGTGAACTATAGACTTCATGGATCCTATAGGCCTTCAGTGTGAACTTATAGGCCTTCAGTGAACTATAGCTTCAGTGGTGAACCTAATAGCCTTCAGTGGTGCTCTATGCCTTCAGTGTGAACCTATAGGCTACAGGTGTGAACTATAGCTTCAGTGGTGAACCTATTAGGCCTTCAGTGGTGAAATCATAGCCTTCATTGAGTTGATACCTATAGCCTTCAGTGGTGAACTATAGACTTCAGTGGTGAATATGGCTTCATGGTGAACTATAGGCCTTCAGTGGTGAATTATAGGCCTTCAGTGGTGAACCTATAGGCTTCAAGGTGGTGAACTATAGGCTAGTGTGAACCTATGACTTGCAGTGTGAACTATAGCTTAGTGTGAACTATAGGCTTCAGTGGTGAACTATAGCTTCAGTGGTGAACGCTATAGGCCTTCAGTGTGAACCCTATGTAGCTTCAGTGGTGAACTATAGGCCTTCAGTGGGGATCTATAGGCTTCAGTGGTGAACTATAGGCCTTAGTGGTGAACTATAGGCTTCAGTGTGAATATAGCCTTCAGTGGAACTTAGCCTTCAGTGGTGACCTATAGCCTTAGTGGTGAAACCTATAGGCCTTCAGTGGTGAACCTATAGGCTTCATGGTGAACTAAGGCCTCAGTGTGAACCTATAGGCTCAGTGGTGAACCTATAGTTCATCATGGTGAACCTATAGGCCTTCATGGTGAACCTATAGGCTTTCAGTGGTGAACCTATAGCTTCAGTGGGAATCCTATAGGCTTTCAGTGGTGAACCTATAGGCCTTCAGTGGTGAACATACCTCAGTGGTGAACCTATAGGCTTCAGTGGTGAACTATAGCTTCAGTGGTGAACCTATAGCCTTCAGTGGTACTATAGGCCTTCAGTGGTGAACCTATAGGCTTCAGTGGTGAACCTTAGCTTCAGTGTGAACCTATAGGCTTCAGTGGTGAACTTATAGGCCTTCAGTGTGAATCTATAGCTTCATGGTGAACCTATAGCCTTCATGGTGAACCTATAGGCCTCCAGGTTCGTGAACCTATAGGCCTTCAGTGGTGATACCTAATAGGCCTCAGTGTCACTATAGCCTTCATGGTGACGCATAGTCCTATGGTGAACCTATAGGCTTCAGTGGTGAATCTATAGGCTTCAGTGGTGAACTATAGTTCAGTGGTGAACCTATGCCTTCAGTGGGAATATAGGCTTCAGTGGTGAACCTAATAGGCTTCTAGTGGTGAACCTATAGGCCTCAGTGGTGAACTCTAAGGCCTTCAGTGGTGAACCTATAGGCCTTCAGTGGTGAATAGTACAGCTTCAGTGGTGAACTATAGCTTCAGTGGTGAACTTATAAGTTCAGTGTGAACCTATAGGCTTCATTGGTGAACCTATGGTTCAGTGGTGAACTATAGACTTCAGTGGTGAACATATAGGCCTTCAGTGGTGAATATAGGCTTCAGTGGTGAACCTATAGCTTCAGGTGAATATAGGCCTTCAGTGGTGAAACCATGATAGGCCTTCAGGTGATCACTATAGGCTTCAGTGGTGAACCTATAGCCTTCAGTTGGGTGAATCTGACAGCTTCCAGTGGTGTATACCTATAGTGCGATTGCAGTGGTGAAATATAAGGCCCTTTCAGTGGTGCATGATCTATAGCCTTCAGTGGTGAACTAAGGCCTTACGTGGTGAAATCTATAGGCTTCAAGTGGTGAACCTATAGGTCTTCAGTGAGAATCCTATAGGCCTTCCAGTGGGTGAACTTAGGCTTCATGGAACCTATCGAGCTCAGTGGTCGAACTATAGGCTTCAGTGTGAACTATAGGCCTTCAGTGGTGAACCTATAGGCCTTCAGTGGTGAACCTATAGGCCTTCAGTGGTGAATCTATAGGCCTTCAGTGGTGAACCTATAGGTCTTCAGTGGTGAACCTATAGGCCTTCTGGTCTATAGGCCTTCTGGTCTCATTCTTGACTCTGTCTCTACGACCCCTTGTCCCCCTCCCGGTCTCGATCTTCAATCAAATTTATCCATAAAGCCCTTTTTTTACATCAGCAGATGTCGCAAAGTGCTATACAGAAACCCAGCCTAAAACCCCAAAGAGCACAGTGGCTAGGAACAACTCCCTAGAAAGGCAGGAACCTAGGAAGAAACCTAGAGAGGAACCAGGCTCTGAGTGGTGGCCAGTCCTCTTCTGTCTGTGCCGGATGGAGATTATAAGAGTACATGGCCATTTAAGGCCAGATTGTTCTTCAAGATGTTCAAACATTTATAGATGACCAGCAGGGTCAAATAATAATCACAGTGTTTGTAGAGGATACAACAGGTCAGTACCTCAGGAGTAAATTTCAGTTGGCTTTTCATAGCTGAGCATTCAGAGGTCGAGACAGCAGGTGCAGTAGAGAGAGAGCGAGTCGGAAACAGCAGGTCCGGGACAAGGTAGCACGTCCGGTGAACAGGTCAGTGTTCCCCAGCCGCAGGCAGAACAATTGAAACTGGAGCAGCAGCACGACAAGGTGTACTGGGGGCAGCCAGGAGTCATCAGGCCAGGTAGTCCTGAGGCATGATCCTAGGGCTCAGGTCCTCATTTTTTACGTATGTACGACAGGACCAAATCGGAGAGATAATTAGGAGCAAGCCCATGTAATGCTTTGTAGTTTAGCAGTAAAACCTTGAAATCAACCCTAGCCTTAAAAGTAAGCCACTGGAGTAATATGTTAAATTTTTTGGGCTCTAGTCATGATTCTAGCAGCTGTGTTTAGCACTAACTTAAGTTTATTTAAGGCTTTATCCGGGTAGCCAGAGAGTAGAGCATTGAAGTAGTCTAAGCTAGAAGTGACAAAAGCATGGATGAGCTTTTCTGCATAATTCTTAAACAAAAAGTTTCTGATTTTTGCAATGTTACGAAGATGGAAAAAATCTGTCCTTGAAATATTCTTAATATGTTCGTCAAAAGAGAGATCAGGGTCCAGAGTAATGCCGAGGTCCTTCACAGTTTTATTTGAGACGACTGTAAAACCATCAAGATTAATTGTCAGATCCAACAGCAGATCTCTTTGTTTCTTGGGACCTAGAAATAGCATCTCTGTTTTGTCTGACTTTAAAAGTAAAACATTTGCCTTCCTTATGTCTGAAACACAGGCTTTCAGGGTAGGACATTTTGGGGCTTCACCATGTTTCATCGAAATGTACAGCTGTGTGTCGTCCGCATAGTAGTGAAAGTTGACATTGTGTTTCCGAATGACATCACCAAGAGGTAGAATATATAGTGAACACAATAGTGGTCCTAAAACGGAACCTTGAGGAAACTTGCAATTGATTTGTCAGAGGGCAAACCATCCACAGAGACGAACTGATATCTTTCCGACAGATAAGATCTAAACCAGGCAAGAACTTGTCCATGTAGACCAATTAGAGTTTCTAATCTCTCCAAAAGAATGTGGTGATCGATGGTGTCAAAGCAGCACAATGTCTTGCAGCACAAGGTCTTGCAGCATGAGGACAGATGCCATTAAAAGGTAATTTACCACCTTCACAAGTGGAGTCTCAGTGCTATGGGGGGGTCAAACCAGACTGAAGCAATTCGTATACATTATTTGTCTTCAGGAAGGCAGTGAGTTTCTGCGCAACAGCTTTTTAATATTTTTTGAGAGGAATGGGAGTGGGAATGGGATTTGATACAGGCTGATAGTTTTTCTCATTTTCTGGGTCCAGGTTAGGCTTTTTGAAGAGGCTTTATTACTGCCACTTTTATTGAGCTTGGTACACATCCAGTGGATAGGGAGCCATGTATTATGTTCATCATAGAAGGGCCAAGCACAGGAAGTAGCTCTTTCAGTAGTTTAGTTGGAATAGGTCCAGTATGCAGCTTGGCGGTTTAGAGGCCATGCCTATATTCATGAATGTGTCAAGAGATATAGGATTAAAAAACTTGAGTGTCTCCATTGATCCTAGGTCCTGGTAGTTCTGTGCAGACTCAGACAACTGAGCTTTGGAGGAATACGCATATTCAAAGTGGAGTCTGTAATTTGCTTTCTAATGATCAAGATATTTTCATTGAAGAAGTTCATGAATGTATCACTGCTGAAGTGAAAGCTATCCTCTCTTTTTGAATGCTGCTTTTTAGTTAGCTTTGCGACAGTATCAAAAATATATTTGGGATTGTTCGTTTCTCTTCAATTAGGTTGGAAAAATAGGATAATCGAGCAGCAGTGAGGGCTCTTCGATATTACATGGTACTGTCTTTCCAAGCTAGTCGGAAGACTTCCAGTTTGGTGGAGCGCCATGAAGCTTACTTCATGGCTCGGTTATTTTCTATATACCAGGGAGCAAATTTCTTGTGACAAATGTTTTTAGTTTTTAAGGGTGCGACTGCATCTAGGGTATTACGCAAGGTTACATTAAGATCCTCAGTTATTTGGTTAACCAATTGTTGTACTCCAACGTCCTTGGGTACATGGAGGGAGTCTGGAAGTGCATCTAGGAATCTTTGGGTTGTCCGAGAATTTATAGCATGTCTTTTGATGATCCTTGGTTGGGGTCTGAGCAGATTATTTGTTGCGATTATTTGTTGCAAACAAAATAAAAGTGTGGTCCGATAGTCCAGGATTCTGAGGAAAAACATTTAGATCGACAATATTTATTTACGGGACAAAACTAGGTCCAGAGTATGACTGTGGCAATGAGTTGTTCTGGAGACATGTTGGACAAAACCCACTGAGTCGATGATGGCTCCGAAAGCCTTTTGGAGTGGGTCTTTGGACTTTTCCACGTGAATATTAAAGTCACCAAAAATGTGAATATTATCTGTCATGACTACAAGGTCTGATAGGAATTCAGGGAACTCAGTAGGAACGCTGTATACGGACCAGGAGGCCTGTAAACAGAAGCTATAAAAAGGGATTAAGTAGGCTGCATAGATTTTGTGACGTGAAGCTCAATAGATGAAAACGCAGTAATTTTTCTTTTAGTGAATTGAAATTTGCTGTCACAAATGTTAGCAACACCTCCGCCTTTGCAGAATGCTCAGGGAATACGGTCACTAGTATAACCAGGAAGAGATTCCTCATTTAACACAGTAAATTCATCAGGCTTGAGCCATGTTTCAGTCAGGCCAATCACATCAAGATTATGATCAGTGATTAGTTCATTGACTATGACTGCCTTGGAAGTGAGGGATCTAACATTAAGTAACCCTATTTTGAGATGTGAGATATCACAATTTCTTTCAATAATGACAGGAATGGAAAGGTCTTAATTCCACTGAGATTGCTATACACCGCCATGTTTTGTTTTCCTCAACCGAGATCGAGGCACAGACACGATCTCAATGGGGATAGCTGAGGTGACTACACTGACTGTGCTAGTGGCAGACTCCACTAAGCTGGAAGTTGTGAAGATGGCGCCGGAGGGGATGGCTGCCATTTTATTGGCTCTTAACTAACCGTGCTATTTTGTTTGTTTTTCCGCATTGTTTGTAACTTATTTTGTACATAATGTTGCTGCTACCATCTTTTATGACCGAAAAGAGATTCTGGACATCAGAACAGCGATTACTCACCTTGAATTGGACAAATAATTTTTCTTTAATTCGTCGGACGGGAAGGATATACTCCAAACACCCGTAAAGTCCCTCATCCCCATCATTCGCTGGAGAAAGAAACTGAGAATTTGCGGAAAAAGATGTGCTTTGTGAGGATCAGTGGCTAATCTGCCTTCGCCACCCGTACTGTTAGCAAACGTTCAATCGATGGAAAATAAATGGGACGAACTGAAAGCACGCAAATCACACCAACGGGACATTAAAAACTGCAATATCTTATATTTCACCGAGTTGTGGCTGAACGACGACATTAATAACATACAGCTGGCGTGTTATACAGTCTATCGGCAGGATAGAACAGCAGCCTCTGGTAAGACACGGGGTGGGGACCTATGCATATTTGTAAATAATAGCTGGTGCACGATATCTAAGGAAGTCTCGAGGTTTTGCTCGCCTGAGGTAGAGTACCTCATCATAAGCTGTAGACCACCATATCTACCTAGAGAGTTTTCATCTGTATTCTTTGTAGCTGTCTACATATCACCACAGACCGATACTGGCACTAAAACCGCACTCAATGAGCTGTATAGCGCCATAAGCAAACAGGAAAACGCTCAACCAGTGGCGGTGCCCCTAGTGGCCGGGGACTTTAATGCAGCAAAACTTAAATCAGTTTTACCTAATTCCTATCGGCATGTTAAATGTGCAGCCAGAGGGAAAAAAACTCTAGACCACCTTTACTCCACACATATTCATTGACTACAGCTCAGCGTTCAACACCATAGTGCCCTCAAAGATCATCAGTAAGCTAAGGACACTGGGACTAAACACCTCCCTCTGCAACTGGATCCTGGACTTTCTGACGGGCTGATGCCAGGTGGTAAGGGTAGGTAAAAACACGTCCGCCATGCTGATCCTCAACACGGGGGCCCCTCAGGGGTGCGTGCTCAGTCCCCTCCTGTACTCCCTGTTCACTAATGACTGCACGGCCAGGCACAACTCCAACACCATCATTAAGTTTGCCGATGACACAAAAATGGTAGGCCTGATCACCAGCAACGATGAGAAAGCCTATAGGGAGGAGGTCATACACCTGACCGTGTGGTGCAAGGACAACAACCTCTCCCGCAATGTGATCAAGACAAAGGAGATGATTGTGGACTACAGGAAAAGGAGGACCGAACACGCCCCCATTCTCATTGACAGGGCTGTAAGGAAGCAGGTTGAGATCTTCAAGTTCCTTGGCGTCCACATCACCAACAAACTAACATGGTCCAAGCACACCAAGACAGTCGTGAGGGCACGACAAAACCTATTCCCCCTCAGGAGACTGAAAAGATTTTGCATGGGTCTTCAGATCCTCAAAAGGTTTTACAGCTGCACCCTCGAGAGCATCCTGACAGGTTGATCACTGCCTGGTATGGCAACTGCTCGGCCTCCAACCGCAAGGCACTACAGAGTGTAGTGCGTACGGCCCAGTACTTCACTGGGGCCAAGCTTCCTGCCATTCAGGACCTCTATACAAGGCAGTGTCAGAGGAAGGCCCTAAAAATTGTCAAAGACTCCAGCCACCCTAGTCATAGACTGTTCTCTCTGCTACCACACGGCAAGCGGTACTGGAGCGTCAAGTCTAGGTCCAAGAGGCTTCTAAACAGCTTCTACCGCCAAGCCATAAGACTCCTGAACATCTAATCAAATGGCTACCCAGACTATTAGCATTACCCCCCCCCCCCCCTCTTCTATGTTGCTGCTACTCTCTGTTATTATCTATGCATTGTCACTTTAATAACTCTACCTACATGTACTTATTTTTCGGCTGGTGGAGGTCCTGTAGAACCATGTCCAGATAAAGCGTCCGGGGTGAAAAAGTTTAACGAAAAAAGTAGAGCGAGGAAAAAACTTAGACGTTGGTAAATGTATTAAAAGTAAAAACCAACAAGTTTGTCTGATAGCCAAGTAGCAACAAACAGCACAACAGAACGGAGACCGGAAGTTGAGGGCGGAGCGATTGATTCGTGATGGAAATAAAAGGTCTTGACTCGCCCCCCCTCCTCCGGTCTTGGTCTTGACTCGGATTTAAATTGCTCCGGTCTTGGTCTTGAATCGGTCTCACTTTAGGTGGTCTTGAACACAACACTGATGCTCGGGCCATGGATTGGTGAGTGGAAGAGGAACAGCCAACATGGCCAACATGATAGTGAGGCACAGTTGCAGTTGCCATTGTTGCACGTGAGAAAAGTACCACATTCTAATTAGTGCTGGGAATTTCTAGGGACCTCACAATACAATATTATCTTGATAATATTAAAATCAATACTGTGATTTTAATGGGATTTGATGTTCCGAACTTATTGCTCATTATACATGTATATCTGCTGCAGATCGACAAGAGAGCGCATGAGACATTTTATTAAGACATTTTATTAAGCATCAATTAATTAAACATTCTAAATGGCCAGCTATTACAACCACCAGGGAATGATGATCAATGCTAGTCCATTCTATCAAGTTTAATTCTAATTCTAATTGTGGATTGAGAGAGAGAGAGAGAGAGAGAGAGAGAGAGAGAGAGAGAGAGAGAGAGAGAGAGAGAGAGAGAGGAGCCATGTGTCACAGGAGTGAAGGGCTAAATGGTTAATGACATAGGCAGCAGCAGCTACTAACAGACAGAGTCAATGGTTAAAGGACTGTAATTATTGGTGTTAACTAAAAGCTTCTGGATTAAAGACCGTAAAGAACGCAGACGTGCTTCAGTCAGACGACTGGGCGAGACACACAGAGACTTCATTAGAGAAACAGCTTCAGTCAGACGACTGGGCGAGACACACAGAGACTTCATTAGAGAAACTGCTTCAGTCAGACGACTGGGCGAGACACACAGAGACTTCATTAGAGAAACTGCTTCAGTCAGACGACTGGGCGAGACACACAGAGACTGCATTAGAGAAACAGCTTCAGTGAGTCATAAGTCTCTGCCACAGGGGGCTGGTGAAGGGAGGATGGCTCATAGTAGTGGCTGGAATGGATGAATAGAATGGCAGCAAACACATAGAAACCATGTTTGACCCGGTACATTTATTCCATTCCAGCCATTACAATGAGCCTGTCCGCCGATTTAAGTGACACCAGCCACCACTGCCCTCTCCCCTCTATTTGTGCATTACTACATAAACAGTCGTGGCCAAAAGTGTTGAGAATGACACAAATATACATTTTCACAAAGTCTGCTGCTTCAGTGTCTTTAGATATTTTTGTCAGATGTTACTATGGAATACTGAAGTATAATTACAAGCATTTCATAAGTGTCAAAGGCTTTTATTGACAATTACATGAAGTTGATGCAAAGAGTGAATATTTGCAGTGTTGAACATTCTTTTTCAAGACCTCTGCAATCCGCCCTGGCATGCTGTCAATTAACTTCTGGGCCACGTCCTGACTGATGGCAGCCCATTCTTGCATAATCAATGCTTGGAGTTTGTCAGAATTTGTAGGTTTTTGTTTGTCCACCCGCCTCTTGAGGATTAACCACAAGTTCTCAATGGGATTAAGGTCTGGGGAGTTTCCTGGCCATGGACCCAAAATATCGATGTTTTGTTCCCTGAGCCACGTAGTTATCACTTTTGCCTTATGGCAAGGTGCTCCATCATYCTGGAAAAGYCATTGTTCATCACCAAACTGTTCCTGGATGGTTGGGAGAAGTTGCTCTCGGAGGATGTGTTGGTACCATTCTTTATGAGAAGCCCACTCCCTTGGCTGAGAAGCAACCCCACACATGAATGGTCTCTGGAGAGAAGTGGCTTCTTTGCTGCCCTTTTTGACACCAGGCCATCCTCCAAAAGTCTTCGCCTCACTGTGCATGCAGATGCACTCACACCTGCCTGCTGCCATTCCTGAGCAAGCTCTGTACTGGTGGTGCCCCGATCCCGCAGCTGAATCAACATTAGGAGATGGTCTTGGCGCTTGCTGGACTTCCTTGGGTGCCCCT
>NC_036871.1:35725653-35727882 GCF_002910315.2 Salvelinus sp. IW2-2015 | reverse complement strand
CTGAAGCCTTCTTCACAACAATTGAACCGCTCTCCTTGAAGTTCTTGATGATCCGATAAATGGTTGATTTAGGTGCAATCTTACTGGCAGCAATATCCTTGCCTGTGAAGCCCTTTTTGTGCAAAGCAATGATGACGGCACGTGTTTCCTTGCAGGAACCATGGTTGACAGAGGAAGAACAATGATTCCAAGCACCACCCTCCTTTTGAAGCTTCCAGTCTGTTATTTGAACTCAATCAGCATGACAGAGTGATCTCCAGCCTAGTCCTCGTCAACACTCACACCTGTGTTAACGAGAGAATCACTGACATGATGTCAGCTGGTCCTTTTGTGGCAGTTCTGAAATGCAGTGGAAATGTATTTTTGGGATTCAGTTCATTTGCATGGCAAAGAGGGACTTTGCAATTAATTGCAATTCATCTGATCACTCTTCATAACATTCTGGAGTATATGCAAATTGCCATCATGCAAACTGAGGCAGCAGACTTTGTGAACATTTATATTTGTGTCATTTTCAAAACTTTTGGCCACGACTGTACGCTACCTACTCTAGTGGACTAGTATGAACTATTAGGGTGGGCTAAAGTAGATTTAGTGTTTTAGAGCTCATATTCAGCTCTAAGTAATTAACTGTGATCAGATCCCCAACAGTTACTGAGTGGAAACAGTCGTTAGAGCTCAGTGAATGGATTAGACATACTAAGGCATTTTTTCTCACTTTTGTCTGAGAGAGATGAGAGACAAAGGAAGGAAGGGATCATCCCCAGCCCAATGATCTGCTCTGGGTTTGCTGTTCCTGAATGAACACCACGGGGTCTATCGTAGCCAACATATGGAGAAAGAGGCTTTTCCAGAACATTAATGCAGGGGAGCAGACACCTCTGTAGATTCCCTTCCTGTCTTTTTTTTTAGACTATGTATTTATATTTATCATATACATCAGTGGAGGCTGCTGAGGGGAGGACGGCTCATAATAATATCTGAAGTGGAGTCAAGCATATGGTTTCCATGTGGTTGATACCATTCCCTTGTCTCCATTCCAACCATTACTCTGAGCCGTCCTCCCCTCAGCATCCTCCACTGATGTATATGATAAATATAAATACATGGCCAACCAAATGAATCGCATACAGAGAAAGGTTCCTCCGTTGCATGTGGAACTCAGTAGTCCCATGTCATGGTAATGACTTCTCTCTGCCCTTATCTGCTGTTGTGCAGCTCTTCATGGAATGCACGCCAAACCCATAGACCTATTCATCAGAGGAGCTGTTTCCCTTCCAGTACAGGCTTTATGAGAAAAGACCAAACGTGCCCAGACTCCAACACTACAGACCCCCCATCATCATCATGGCAGAGGTAGAGACAATTAAAACAGGATACCACTGTTCCTCTGGTGCTGGGAATGAATGTGCTGAGGAAAGACAATGTCTGTTCAGAGATTTAAGACTTATATTTCAGCGTTGTGTTCTCCTCTCAGTGGTATTGATGGATGAAGAGCGATGAGGCGTGGAGTGGTGGCATGCTAACAAGTGACATAACATTTCCATCAAACACAGCTACATGTCAAGAGATGAAAACCAGAGAAGAGTCGCCCTCACCAAGCTGGTTCTGAGGCTCAGTTTCACCAACCCCATAAGAGCCTCGGGACAGGGCCCTCCAGAAAATCTGGCCCAACCAAATGCATCAACGAAAAACAAAAAGAAAAATATATAACCTATTTGGAAAGACACCACAAAAAATCCAAATAAACTTCAACTGACTTATTTGGCTCTAAACAGACAGTGCATGGTGGCAGACCTATCCTGACCAAAACTGTGAATGATAGAAAAAACTGAGGGAAAACATTGACTAGGTAGCAGGACGTCAGTGAAGCACAGTCTGGCTATAGAGAACCGGTCGTCACAGACAAACTGGCTGCACCAGAGAGGAACAGGCTGTGCTCACTTCTGCTCTCTTTTTGGGGAGAGGTATGATTTACAGGAGTTGCAGTTTCCTATACACTGTAGAAAATGTTACTCAGACCTAAAGAGCATATTTCTTCTTTCCCAAAATTATAATTCATTAACAAAGAATTTGAAACTAATAAAAGATGAAGAAAAATTCAAAATATTTATTGGGTGAAAAGCCAAAATGTGCCAGTTTTGGCAGCCAATTGTGTCCCTCGCTGCCACAGCCTGGAGGGACAGCCCAGTGAAAAATAGCAAAAGTAATGTTGAATAAATTTCCATT
>NC_036871.1:35718683-35721183 GCF_002910315.2 Salvelinus sp. IW2-2015 | reverse complement strand
GGGACTTGGATGATCACTGATTACGAGATTTGATGTGAAAGGGCAATGCTTTTGAAGTGATCCTCCTCATTAAAGCTCTGCTCTCGCGTGGAAGACTAGCTCAGATACCTTCCTTACTCTCACTGATTGATGCTCACGGATTCCCCCAGAGTCTCTCCCTCTGCTCGCTCTCTCTCCCTCTCCTTGCTTTCTCTCGTGTCGTTTCTTCGCGCTCCAGCCCCTCCCTGTCAATCGCGAGGAGGGGATTCATGACTGAGTTTTATGAGATGATAAGTCATTTGCATCTTGTACGGTCAACCCTGTTACTTTATTTGCCTTTTAATCAGTGTCCCTTACTATTGTCATTTTTTGTTATTTACAGTCTTGCAGATGGGAGAACTTGTTTTTTCTATGTAAGTTGAGCGCGTGATGGTGCTCTTTAGGAGACAAGAATGGTTATGATACCTAGTTCAACAAGGTGTGGACACGCTCTACTTCATTCAACGGGTTTCCTCTCTCTTCTCTCTGCTTTTCTTGCACTCTTTGTTTTACGTCTCCGTCTGTCTCTCGGACCCTCCGATAATTCTTGTTTCTTCGCCTATCTAAGCTTCTCTGAACTCTGTTATACGTGCTCCTGAGGTTCGCTCAATATAAACAACATTCTCTCCACTTTGTTGGGGCCTTTGCTCCCGTACTTGCTTTCTGCTTTATTCGCGTCCTCTCTCATCTCTATACTGTCTCATCTCACTCGCGTCGCTCTACGTCTCCCTACTGATCCTCTCTATCTCTGACTACCCGCTCCTCTCTATTACCTAATACAAATATCTAGCGCATCCTCAATTGATTGCTATCTTAACCGCATGATGCCCATCACTCTGTCGAGTCGAGGGTACCTACCGTCTCTTCTCGCTTGACTTATATCTATCTACCTCGCGCGTCGTATCGGTATGTCATCACTTGCTCGCATACTCTCTCTCTCAGGTCGTCTTTCTCCTCTTCTCCTCTCTCTCTCTCTCTCTCTCTCTCCATCTCTGCTCTCTTCTAATCCCTCCCTTCTCTCTCTCTCTGCCCCATAACGGTCGTGGGATCTACTCTCGCTCTTATAACCCTCCTCTCTGTTGTCTTCTACGTCTACATGCCCTCTCCTATGCTCATCCTCTCTCTCTCTATCTGCTCCTTCGTCTAAGTCGTCTATTCACTCTCTTCTACTATAGGGTATCTGCTCTACTCACTCTCTCTCTGCTCTCTCTCTCTCGCTACCTTCTCTCTCTTTGCTTTCGTCTCCTCTCTCTCGTCTCTCTCTCTCTCTCTCTCTCTCTCCTCTCTCTCTCTCTCTCTCTTCTCTCTCTCCTCTCTTCTCTCTAGCCCTATGTTCTCTCGACTCGTACCGCTGCCTCTTGTCTCTCATCTCGACCATCCTCCCCTCTATCCACTCTCCCTCGTCTACTATCTCTCTCCTCTCTACCAGCCCTCTCTGCTACATTATTCTCTCTACCTCCTGCTCTCCTCTTTACCTCTCTCTCTCTTCTACTCTCTCTCGTCTATCTCTCTCCTCCTCTCCTCTCTCTCTCTCTCTCTCTGCCTCTCTCCTCTAGCTCTCTACCTAATCTCTCTCACTCACTTGTCTCTCCTCTCTTTATCCACCTCTCTGCCTCTACTCTCTCATCTCGTCTACTCTCCCTCACTCTCTATCTTCTCTGTTCTACCCCTCCCTGCTACTTCTCCTCTCATCTCTCTACCTCAGCTTTCTTTACTGTTGCTTCTCTACTCTTACTCTCTACCCCTCTCTTACTCCATCCTCTATGTCTCTGACCCTCTTCTATCCCCATATCCTCGTCTAACTTACCTCCGTCTTACCCTGCTCTCTCTATCTCTCTACCCACCTCCTATCTCTACCCTCCTCTTTCACTGCTCGTACCTCTTCTATCTGCCTCTACTCCTCCTCTTATCTCCATACGCTTTCTCCTAGCCTGCCTCCTCTCTCTAATCTCCTGCTACCTCTCCTCTCTCTATCTCTCTACCCTCTTCTCTCATTATGCTCTGCTTACCGCTTTTCTCTCTCTATCTGCTCTACCCTCCTTACTTATCTCTCTACCTCTTTCTATCAATCTCGATTCAATCAATTCAATTTCAATTTCAATTCATAGTGGGCTTTATGGCAGGGAAAATGTGAAACATTGCCAAGGCAAGTGAGTAGATAATACACAAAGAGTGAAATAAACAATGACCAAATATACATAAACTTACACATACAGAAAGTTCAAACCAAGAAAAGACATTACAAATGTTATTTTATATTAGCAGTGTGTTGTAACAATGTTTACGAAATGGTTAAAGCACACAAGTTTAAAATAAATAAGCAATAATATCGGGTGTATTTACAATGGGTGTTTGTTCTTCCACTGGTCTGCCTTTTCTTGTGGCAACAGGTCACAAATCTTGCGTGCTGTGGATGGAACACTGTGGAATTTACCCAGTAGATATGGGAGTTGTATCAAATTGGTTTGTTTGTCAATTCTTG
>NC_036871.1:35709861-35718658 GCF_002910315.2 Salvelinus sp. IW2-2015 | reverse complement strand
TCGCTACCCTTCCTCTCTCTCTCTTGCTATTCTCTCTACCCTCCTCTTCTATCTCTCTCTCTCTCTCTCTCTCTCTCTCGGCGTCTTCTCCTCTTCTCTCTCTCTCTCTCTCTTCTCTCCATCTCGCTCTCTAATCCCTCCTTCTCTCTCTCTTGCCCTACGCGTGGGATCTCTCGCTCTATAACCCTCCTCTCTGTTCTTCTCATCTCGTCTATCACTGCCCTCTCTTATCTCTCATCCTCTCTATCCTACTCTGCTCTCTATCTCTAGTCTCTATTCACTCTCTCTCTCACTTGTATCTGCTCTCTCACTCTCTCTCTGCTCTCTCTCTCTCTCATCTCTCTCCGTCTCGCCTCTCTCTCCTCTCTCTCTCTCTCTCTCTCTCGTCTTCTCTCTCGGTTCTCTACTCTCTCTATCTCCTAGACCTATCTTCTCTCACTCGCTACCGCTCTCTCGTCTCGTCTACCTCTCCTCTGATTACCACCTCCCCTCTATTCTCACCTCCTCCTCTCGTCTACCTCCTCCTCTCTATCCTCTCTACCTCCTTCTCTGTCTCCTTATCTCTCTACCTCCCTCTCTACTCTTATCCTCATGCTTCTCTTCTACTCTCCTCGTCTATCTCCTATCTCATCTACCTTCTCTACCCTCTCTCCTCCTTACTCTCTCTACTCCTCTCTACTCTCTAGCCTGCCCCAGTCTCTCTAGCTCCTCTCATTCTGCACCGCCTCTCCTATCTCTCTCTAGTTACTTCCTAACTCTACCCTCCTACCCGCGGTCTCTATCCTCTCCCTCTCTCTAGTCCTCTACCTCTACGTCTATCCTCTCCTCTCTTCTATCTCCTCACCTCTCTCTCTGCTATCTCTCTACCCCTTTTCATCTCCATGAGGCTCTACTCCCCTCCCTCTCTAATTCGCTGCCTACCTTCCCTTCTATCTCTCTAACCGCTCTCTCTTTGCCTCTTACCGCTTTCTCTATGCTATCCTCTCTACCCTCCTTACTATCTCTCTACCTCTTCTCTCATCTATCTCTCTCACCCTTCTTCTCTTCTCTATCTCTCTACCCTCCTACTTATCTCTCTACCCTCCGTTCATCAATTCGAATTCAAATCATTTCAATTTCAATTTCAATACAAGTGCTTTATGCAAGGAAAATGTAACATTTGCCAAGGGCAAAGTGAGAGAATACACAAAGGGAATAAACAATGACCAAAAACATAAACTTACACAGTAACAGAAAGGTGGCAAACAAGAAAAGGACATTACAAATGCAATTAGAAGACTGGTTGTAAACAAGTACAATGGGTGTGTGTAAATGGTACATATAGAAGTATAGCAAGATTTGCCATGATTTTGAAGAGCTCCACAGAATAAACTCCATCTGTCTGTATTAGTCGCAGGTGTTGTCCACTTGTTGTATTCACTCAGACATGTCTGCAGTAGTCTTTGTCTCACGTGGTTGCCCCGTGGGTGGTCAACCAAGAGGTTGGTGCTTCAAGGCAACACTGATCGTAAGGGCAGCCTCATACGGTGATCTTCCAGGGACCGAGCCAAAAATTACTTGACTGCCCTAGCTTTGGCCAGCCTTAGTTTCTCTACCAGTGCTTTCCTTCTTGATGCTCTGTGTAGTGTAGGATTAGGTGCAGCGGGTGGGGATGACTGTTATAGTTCACAAAATTGGGTATTTTTCACATGAGCTCACCCTCCATCACACTTTCATGTGCAGTATAGAGTGTTCTCTGGAAAACGCAGACTATTTCATACATGTTTATCAAGAAGCTGAGTCATTATAGTTATTCCAGGGTAATATGATGCCGCTACGTGAGATATAAATAAGTGGGTAGTCCTAACCCCTAATGTTGGCATTTGAAACAATATTGGCATTATTATTGAATTCTGGTCCTGTAGTGATCGAGGTATTCTGCTTGATTGGGGTGGGCTATCGTGGTCTATGTAGACAGCCCACTTTGACTAGCTCCTTAGGTCTCCCCCTCACCACCTGATCTTACCCTACGCCGTGCAGTTGCAGATAAATGATCTGAGTTACGTGGAAGCACCAACGAATATGTAGCAACAAGTATAGTGTTGTCTTACCACCCCTGTCCACTATCGATACTCTCTACTGTTCTAGGAGTGCTCTAGGTGCCAATTGGTGCCCGACAGATTTTACGGCGGGCCCTATTTGTTTTTCGCCCCTTACATATAAATCTGCATATAAAAAGCCATAAATCGACCATTTTCCACACCAGAGATATGTTTGCCATCAGACTGACTTTTTGATGATCAATGAGTCTCCTAATCGTGAAGGTCGTTTGATGATCCAAGTTCCAAAGCGTAGTGTACACTCGCCCTTCCTTAACGCTCTTTGGGCTGTACCATTGCTGCGACAATTGGGTGTTGTTAAATGCTCCGTGAGGGATACCGCCACTCTTCAGTTTGTTCTATTATCGCATTCAGTTGTACAAAATCTCTGCGACTACTGACTTATCCCCCTTTCCCTTTCACTTTCACATCTAGAATATCAACTTTTTGCAAGATTACTATGCTATCCGTCATCTGTAAACCAAATGATAAAATAGCAAATCTTGAAATGCACGTCCTGTGTCTGGTCTATTTGTTCCAAACACCTAAATCTCCCACTAGAAATGGTTTCGCTCACATACCTAGTCTACTTTTATCGTATGATGTTGTCTGGGTCTGCTCATATAGACTATTGCTGCATTCCTACTATACTGCTTTGCGTTATATAGACCTCGCAATTGCGTTGCGGTATAGTTAGACCTGTGTTGCCTCTGTCTTCATGTATAAAAGCATCATAGTTGTGGATTATAAGAGGATCTAGTGGCCGGAGCAATTAGTACTTTCTGTCCTCAGAATTGACACATGGGTCGGAAGCTATCATTTCCAGGGGTCCAAGGCGATTTGAGGCCACATGGGGGTAGATAAGCTAGGGCCCACTTGTGTGCACCGGGCTGGAGCCATAGTGAGACTCCGCCCCTCGCGAGAGCCGGGGGATATATACAGAGGAGCTAGTTCGATATATAGACTGTTGCTGGTATGTTATTAGACTGTTTGCGGTATAAAGACTGTTGTGCTTTATAGACTGCTGCCGCACCAGCGGTATAAAGGACTGTGCGATTATATAGACTGTTCCCAGCGATGCGTGATAGAAAGGCGTGGTAGGTGCGGGTATAAAGGACTGTTGCGGTATAAAGCACCATGTCCTGCCGTTGGACCGTCGGTGGCATATAAAGACTGTTGCGGTATAAAGCTGTTAGCGGCATGGCCACGCGCCTAATACATCAGGATCTGTTTGCCCAGTTCCCTGGGACTCGGTCCCGACCAGTGGCCAGGAGAATAGTAATAGACTGTTAGCACTTATCCCCATCCGTGCTGGCGCCGGCGCCCTCGCGGGTACTATATTACTGCGCTGCAGGTTTATAAAAGGCCCTGGCTGCGCGCGTCCTCTGACTAGACTAGACCCCTGCTGCCGGGCCGGGCAAACAACCCCACGCAGCTCTCAAAGGCCCGAACGTTGCTCTAGCACGACCCGTATATAGACTTGTTGCCGATATGATAGACTGTTGGCGCAATGATAGATCTGTTGCTCCCCAAATGAAGGATATAATAGACATGATAATACGCGTGTAGTATAGACTGTTGTGCTAGGATAAAGGATGTTGGCTAGATAAAGGACTGGTTTGTTATATAGACACATTTGCGGGCCTATATATAGGACTGTTGTCTCTGCAAAGCAACGGTACATATAGATTGGCATTGCATCAGCATCCACAACGGGGAAGGCAAGCGGGATCTAAAGATGTTTCGCTCATGCGGTTGTATAAGACTGTTTGCGTATATACGACCTCGCCTGTGTCTGTTGTGTTATATTAGCCAGCTGTGAAGTTGCACAGTCAGCAGGGGTCCTATAGAGTAGACTATCCTGCGAGGGTAGGCTAGTCAGCTAGTGTTGGATGATGGAGTAAATCGGGGCTTATAAATCATTAGACTTGTTGCGATTATATAGGTGACTGTTGCATCGAAGTATACTAGACTGTTGGCAAGGCTATACGTAAGACTTGTGATGAGCTTATGAAAGTTACTGTTGTATGCTCCTTCATATGGGTCATAAGGCACCTGTTGCGGTATAAAGGGACTGCTGTGCTCTGGTCGTGGTGTTCTATCGATAATCGACTGTATTGTGCTTCTCCACCATTAGACTAGTTGTCAGTGATGATGGATGAAGACGTAAATCAGATATACTGGAGAGGCTGTATTTGCACCAAGTTAGATAGACTGTTGACAGTATAATAGACTGTTAGCGCTGGCCAGGGTAACCTACTAGGGACGACTAGTTGCTAACAATGTAACAGGACTGTTTGCGGTATTATAGACTGTGCCTATATAAAGGACTTTGAATACCTGTGCAGTATATAGGAGCGTGTCTAACGGAAGTAATAAAGAACTTGCCGGGTCATGATTTACATGACCTGTCCTAGATACTTGTTGCTCTTATATATGACGGTTGTTGCGAGGTATTATAGACGTGTTGCGATATATATATAAGTACTGTTGCGGTTATATAGACTGTTGCGGTAGTATAGACTGTTGCTATATTAAAGACTTGTTTGCGGTTTTATAAAGACTTTGCGGGTGATAAAGACTGCTGATTCTGTTGTTTGTGCCACTGTATTAGTAGTACTGTTATGGTGCTTGATATATTGTTATTTTTTATACTATGGTGCTAAGTGCAAGTGTAAGATTAAAAAAAATAGTTAGTATTTACTAAAGCTTAGACAGACCTCCTTACATAGAGCCCCGCAGGAACCAGGTGGGTTAACTTGCTTGTTCCAGGGGCAGAACAACATATTTTTCCCTTGTCAAGCCTAGGGGGATTCAATTCCACCCGCCACACTCTTCCGAGTTACTGGTGTCCCAATTCGCGATTTGTCTAAGCCACTAGGCTTAGACCATGCCAATGCGCGCCCATAATTACAAGATTGCGCACCCGACACATAGGGCGCCGGCATTAAGACCTAATGTGAGGGAGGAGCGGGTGGATTCCTGTAAAACACTGATTCAGCTTGTGATTTGAAACGAAGTCTATGCTGCGTTTTTATAGAAGGCCTAGTCAAGAAGACTCTGTGGCGATTAAGTTCTGGATTGCTCTCTGTGTTGCAACTCACAAGGAAATTCCCAATGATTCTTCAATTGTGGACTAAAGCCTATGTCTGTCCGCTCCTTGGTGTGCCATAGTATTGTTAATGATTTCTCTGTGGCTAAGTCATTGCTCTCTGGTGAAGTCATTTTAATGATTCCTCTGTTGGCTAATCGCCCGGGATGCGTCTCTGGGTGACAGTATATTTGAGAGTGGGTTTGGTGTTATCTGTGGATTCACGACCAGAGTAATATACCTCCAATAAATTTGCTAGAACAACAAACACAAAGTCGTTCAGTCGTGTGAGGTGCAGCGTGCAAAAAAGGGACTTGGGAAATTTAAAATTGGGCTCCACACGAAACAGGGCAGCAAGTTTCGGCCGCTGGCCGTAAATAGGAGTCCACATTAATGACATGCATGTCAATCTCTCATGGCTCAAAGTGGCAGAGGAGAGATTGACTCATCATACTTTGTTTTTGTAAGAAGTGTTTAGAAGCTGAATGCACCGAGAGTTGTCTGTGTTAAACTACTAGCACACAAGGCCTCAGACACCCATGAATACCCCACAAAGGACATGCCACCAAGAAGTCTCTTCCACAGTCCCCAAGTCCAGCAACAGGACACTATGGGAGGCGCCACAGTACTACATTAGCAGCCATGGACTACATGGAAACTCTATTCCACATCAGGGTAACGGAACGCAAGTAGTCAGATCATATTTAAAAAAACAGAAAAATGACACCTTATGAACAGCCCAGGGTACAGTGAAGAGACACACACACAGGTACAGACACACACATACACACACAAACAGCTTAGCACACACACACGATTGTTAATATTATTGTGTACCAAAGGCACCAAAAGAACGGTATGGTGTGTCTTCTTGGTATTATACATAGTATTGTGAGATTATCGCTACAGTTGCTGTTCTCCTCCATTATTTTAGCATGTAAATGAGAGTGTCTATAATGATGATTTCTTATTTATTCTTCTACTATTTCTACATTTATTTTCACCAGACACACGATATCCCTAGATAATTAACAGGTAAGTTGACTGAACCAGCAAAACACGGGTTCCCCTCTCTACCTTTGCTAAACGTTATAAACGCTTTGACATCTGTATGGATGGAAATTAGAGCAATAACGATCTCTTGGTTCGGAGACGGAATAGTTAATCTATCGAGACTAGAGGAGGAGGGGGCGTATGACGATGAGCCAAGTTATAAACTTGATGGAAACAACCAATCAATCATTAGCTTCAATGCGTACAGCCAGGCGGCCCGGTGACCATGGATGGTTTGAGGGCCAGATTGGGGAATTTAAGCCAGTTACAGCCTCGGGGTTAACACCCCTATCATCTTCTCTCTGGAATTCTTTGTGGATCTGTGTAATCTGAGGGAAATATGTCTCTCTAATATGGTCATACATTGGGCAGGAGGTTAGGAAGTGCAGCTCAGTTTCCACCTCATTTTGTGGGCAGTGAGCACATAGCCTGTCTTCTCTTGAGAGCCATGTCTGCCTACGGCGGCCTTTCTCAATAGCAAGGCTATGCTCACTGAGTCTGTACATAGTCAAAGCTTTCCTTAAGTTTGGGTCAGTCACAGTGGTCTATCTCCCTCTATCCTCTTCTCTCTATCTCTCTACTCTCCCCTCAGTCTATCACTTCTTCTCAGTTTTTGTCTCTTACTTTGAGTCACCAACTCAAAAACGTTCCTCTTTTCGTTTCTTCTCCTCTCCTCCCCAAATGTTTTTTCTTCTGTCTTTCATACATATTTAAATTCATTTTCTCTTTAATTTTTCTCTTTGCAGAATGACACATGGTCTGAGCTGTATTCATTTGCAGTGTTCAAGGCGATGAGCCACATGTTGTGTATCGGCTACGGTCGGCAGGCCCCGGAGAGCCTGTCTGATATCTGGCTCACCATGCTCAGCATGATCGTAGGGGCCACCTGCTACGCTGTGTTCATAGGCCATGCCACCGCACTCATCCAGTCCCTGGACTCGTCCCGACGACAGTACCAGGAGAAGGTAAAACTACTTTATCCCTTTATTCCTCTGTCTCTCCCTCTGTCTTCATCCTTCTCTCTCTCTCTCTCCCTCTTTCCTGCAACAACCCAACCAGGGCCATGCACAGACCTTTCAGGGTGCATGTGCTCAAAATAAAAAACGTTTTTTTGAACATAGGCCTATTTATTTCTGCAACAACGCACTCAATCATCATCACAACTGGTAAGCAAGCTAGTTACAGTGCCTCCTAAAGACAGTCACATCAGGAACAGAGGGTAGGCTATCAGCTGATCGTTGATGATTTATGTAAATCTGCTAATCTGCTGATTAGCTAGCTTGACTTCTTTTACTGGTTGTGATTTACCTCTCTATGCCGTTCTGCGTCTCTCTGATGCGAGTATCAGCCATCTAGACTCAATATTGATGATGATGTAGACTAAATCAAGTGTTATCAAGTGTTAAAAATGACGTGGCAGTACCAGGCACATGCACAGACAGGGCTCTACCTGTGCAGAGAAAATGCCTCTTCCAGTCTCTAAAGTTCCTTTAGGTTGGTGGTATAATGTCCACTATTTTAGTGTTTGTATTTTTGGTAAATTTTCTTCTGAACCTACAGCCCGCAGCGCCCCACCATTTTTGATTTTGCTTAATGAGAATATTGATTCAAAAGTGTTAACAAGAGGGAAACATTTTCATTTTTTAGACTGTTTTGCTTCATGATTTGTCAACTCACATACAATAATGTATCTGTCGTTCATGTCGGAGGAGGTTCTTGTGTGTGTCTTGACCAATCAGATTCACAGAAATCACAGGTTGTGCGGGCCGGCACAAGGCAAGTCGTCTAGCAAAGCACAAAGAACGCTCTCCACTTTCCTCCGGTATTTATTTAGCAAGTGTGATAACACCTCACTCCCAACAGACACAAACAGAAACGTTACAGCAGCCCTACACCTTAACGTTATCAATCTGACATGCTGTATGGGATGAGAATTAGATGATTTTTCAGACGGATCAACTGTAGGCTACGGATAACAACCACAACTTCATATGTTACAGCCAGGGCGCCCTGTCATCTCTGGGGAGGGTAAACAAAGTCATCTTGTTAATGTTATGCATTTATAACCCATTTATTTGTGTAAATGACTATAAATACATAAATATATTTTCTGAAAATGTGAATATGATCAAATTTGGTTACATTGGCTAGGCTACCTTGACCTTTTCAATCCAAAATTATTAGCCTACCTGAAATTAACAACACAACGCTAGTGATGACAGACTGTGAGTTACTCTTTTAAATATAGTTGCATTGGCCTACACGATACAAACCTGCATAAAGCAAGCTCAGCCCTTTGAATTATATTGTACAGGTGTTGTCCGTGTAAACACCCCCCCCCCCCTCACGTTAGGTTGATTTTAAAATATATCATTATATTATATGAACAAGTGGTTGCTGCCCTAGCCCAGGAGTTTTTTCCAGGAGTTCTTTTTTAAACCATGTGTATTGATTAGATTGAGTCCCATCATAGCCCATACAAAGCCTTTTTCCAACTGATTAATTACTGTCATACCCGATATATGGTCTGGATTTTACTGGTTAGGTTACCAATCAGGAAACATCTGTCCCCACA
>NC_036871.1:35681685-35708403 GCF_002910315.2 Salvelinus sp. IW2-2015 | reverse complement strand
CACCTGACACATCTCCACCCTGACACATCTCCACCCTGACACATCTCCACTCTGACACATCTCCACCCTGACACATCACAACCCTGACACATCTCCACCCTGACACATCTCCACCCTGACACATCACAACCCTGACACATCTCCACCCTGACACATCTCCACCCTGACACATCTCCACCCTGACACATCTCCACTCTGACACATCACAACCCTGACACATCTCCACCCTGACACATCACAACCCTGACACATCTCTACCCTGACACATCTCCACCCTGACACATCTCACTCTGACACATCTCCACCCTGACACATCTCCACTCTGACACATCACAACCCTGACACATCTCCACCCTGACACATCTCCACCCTGACAACCGTGTCTGTCCTCTGTTGTGTTTGATGTATTTTGCTCCCCAGATGAGTGGCAGTTTTAAATGGGCTGCTTCCAGAATGTGACGGCAAAGCGTTTTAATGATGATACTGATTACTGCAGTGATACAACAACAATCAGTTGTGTTCTTACTATGGTGATGATCATGTTGCCTGAACGGTGCAGTGAAATTATAGCTTCATTTCTTGCGTATTAGTAGTACTACTAAATGAATGAATGAATTTTTATTTATTTTTTATTTTACCTTTATTTTACTAGGCAAGTCAGTTAAGAACAAATTCTTATTTTCAATGACGGCCTAGGAACAGTGGGTTAACTGCCTGTTCAGGGGCAGAACGACAGATTTGTACCTTGTCAGCTCGGGGATTTGAATTAACTACCATTATTCCTTAACTGCTAGGCTATTCTTTCCCATCATATTACTTCCGCTATTCATAATAATTCACAAATGATAGGCTATGTAACAATGACATCGTAAAATGTAGTGATTTATAAGTAAAGTAAGAATTACTTTATTTTATAATTGAACCACTAGGCATCATTGGGTTGTACCTAGTCGGTAGTAAGGTGGCCTACAAACTGATATTTGACATAGGTACCAGATAGTACCTGTTGTATGGTAGTATAACACCATATAGTTTCTCTGTAGATCCCAGGTAGATACCTGCAGAGCCCAGCCAGCAGGCTGTAGTCTAGTGTTAATGAGTAGTGTTGCAGTAGTGTAGCCTGGTGTTAGCAGCAGCGTTAGCAACACAAGCCCTGGCTCCTGTCTCCAAGCAGAGTCTCTGTGGTTGTCGAGCTGCGGGAGTGTTCCTACCTCTCAGCAGCCAATCGGAGTGAGCGGGTGTGTTCACCCAGGTAGAGCCGCGTTGCCGCGGGCTGGGGGTAGCAGGGGGGTTAAGGGAGGGAGGCAGATGTGGAAGAGGAGGGAAAGGTGGAGTGGGAGATATGACGTCCCTCTGGGCAGCAGCAGAATTGATGAGGCAGCAGACCTGCTGCCAATGTCATCCTGAAGGTGATGTCCCCACCATGGCCCCCTCTCTCCCTTTCCCTGCCTCTCCCACTCAATCTCTCTCTCACACACACACGTTGTTGCTCTCATCCCACTCTTTCTGTGCTTCCCTTCCATCTCTATTTTCTTCTCGGTCTCTTGGCTTTCTGTCTGGTCATCACTCAGATTCTTATGCTTTCTCGATCATTCTCTCTCTCCTTGTTTACCTCAATCAATTAAATTCGTCTCTCACTCTCTCTATCTTCTCTCATCGGCAATTCAATCTTCTCTCTCTCTCTTCCTCATCTCTTCTCTGGTCTTCTCCCTCTCTCCAGCCTCCTCCTTCTCTCAATCGCTCTCTTCTCTCGATTCGTCACATTCTCTCTATCTCTCTCTCTGCCCAACCTCTCCTTCGTTACCTTTCTGCTTCTCTTTCTCCTTCCAGAGTCACTCTTCTCATATCCTCATTTGTTCCTTACTATTCGCTCTTCTCCCAGCTCTAGACAAAATCTCAACTAGGGGCTCTCTCTCTCTCTCATCTCTTACACCTCTTTTCTCTCGTCTTTACCCATGTCCATTCTTCCTTGGATCTTTCCTTTGTTCTCCCTGTCTTCTTTTTTTCTTTTTTCATCTCTCTTCTCTCTTTCCTCCCGACACTCTTCTCTCTCTCCTTCTCCTCATCTCATTGTTGGCTGTGTCCTTGAGAGGTGCAGTGCTAATGGCCCGTACGGGGAACACGAAGCACAAAGGGGGATGGGGGGAGGGATGGATCAGAAGGACGGAAGACTCTTGGCATGTGTAGTGGCTGAGCTCTCTTGACCATCTAATACATACTTTGCATATGCGTTTTGCGGCGCATAGTCCAGAGATGTCAGGACAATAAATAGACTGTTTTGTCTGGGAATATCCTCTGTTACGGCAATGCTACTTTTCATTTCATTTTCAAAGGTCTTTTCCTATGAGGAGCGAAATGTAAATTACTAGAACACTTTAGTTGAGATTTTGCGACGCACATTTTTACCAATCCTACTCGTTGTATTTCACCTATATTAGATCTGCAATGAGATGGTTTCTCATTACCTTTCATCCTTCTTATCGTCGCCGGGCAACGGGTGCTAAAATCTCTCTGTGTGATACACGGTGTGTCTATCGGTGAGGAATGGTATCTCCCAGGGGGAGATGAACACCTGCCAGGTAGCTGGTTTTACAGCAGACAGTGACTTTTCGGATTATTTTCGCAGAGAGATGACATGTATTTTAAGCAGAGAGTGACTGGTTTTACAGCAGAGAGTGCTGGTTTTAACAGCAGAAGAGTGCTGACATGAAGTTGGTTTTACAACAGAGAGTGAGGACTGCGCTTTTACAGCAGAGAGTGCTGGTTTTACAATCAGAGTGAGTGTGTAACAAGGTGACAAGGTCTTTACTCAACAGAGAGTGACTGGTGGGGTGTTACAGCAGAGGGTGACTGATTTTACAACAGAGTGACTTTGGTTTTATGACAGCACAGAGAGTTGAATAGATTTTACAAACAGAGAGTGCAAACTGGTTTTCACAAAGAGTGACTTGGTTTTTAACCAAAGTGATGGTTTACAGCAGAGTGGACTGGTTTTTACAGCGAGCAGGTGCTGTTTTACGAAGTGACTCGTTTCTACAGCAGAGAGCCTGCTGGTTTTACCCACTGTGTATTAGGGTACAGACTGCTTCTTGCACAGCATATTGCAGATTGACGTACGGCTTTTAGCAGCATGGTTAGAGTGGCTGGTTTCTACAACAGCAGAGTGACTGGTTTTACAGCAGAGAGTGACCTGTTTTACAGCAGAGAGTGGCTGGTTTTACAGCAGAGAGTGACTGGTTTTACAGCAGAGTGGCTGGTTTTACAACAGAGAGTGACTGGTTTTACAAATGCAATCTTATCAGAATATTGGTGTTCTAGAACATCTTGAACAGGTGAACGGAATCTTTTTGTCCTACCTTGAATCAAATGAAGGAGGATTAGGCATCCATGTCAAAGTGCACTTGGAGCGTAATGGAACTCTCATAGTTTGTCTCTCATTTGTATTTCCTGGTCTCGTTAATAACTCTCTGTCTAATCCATTTTACAACTCCACCATGCATTGCAGAGAGGCCAGGTCAGTACATTTCAATAGAAACTTTCTACTGCTCATGATCTGCTGTCAGATTTTCCGACGACTCTGCTCTGCTAGGGATTAGGGTTTCTGAGCTGAGGACCACCGTGTGTTTATTAAAACACCCAGAAAAGGAACTGTCAGTCCAGTGAAGCTGCTCTCGGCTGGAGGAATTCTCTATGCCTCCAAATATTACTGAGAGTCGTTTAAACTTTCTGCCCCTGATGAGAGTGGAGTCAGTCTGTCTCTGTGGGTTCACACTGTAGCACAGGGAGATGGCCACTAGCCAGTCTTGGTCCTGGACAGATGAAGTGGGTGCATGGCCCAGCATTGAAACACCTAATCCAATGAATCAGCCTCGAGTCACTGGATGAATCAGGTGTGTTAGTGCAGGATTGGTCAGCCTAAAGGCTGGACAGTATAGTAGCTTAGTACTCAGCAGAGGTCTTTCACAGCCCAAGCTGCGTTGCCTGAAGCATGTAAGAGGATGGAGGATTGTTTACATGTCAGCCACAGAAGTGATCTCCCACAAAAAAATGACTATAGTATACTATGGTATAAATACTATAATATTCACTGCAGTGTTTTTGCATACCTTGCTGTTAAGTTTTTACTGTAGTATACTGTAGTATTTACAGTTAATTGTAGTATAAATTATGTTTTAAAAGAAAACTGTAGTATATACCATAGTAATTCATGTAATATCTTTGCTGACTGTAGTATACTGTAGTATTTACAGTAGTGTTTTTGCGGACATTACTGTAGTATTTACTGTAGTGTTTTTGATTGATTGTCTTTGACATAGAAGTGGAGGCTTTCTCCTTCAGGAAACCTACTGAAGAAATACTAAAATTGCAACATTTCCATAACCTGTAGGTAAGTAGGACTGGGGTCTGAACGGATGGTTCAGAGCTTCTGCTCTTTTCTAGAACCTGTAGAGAACACAATACATGAGCTGTGCTCGAATACCCATACTAACATACTGTATACTACATACTTAATGAGTATATACTGCATACTATATACTATTAGTTCATTTTAGTATACTGTAAATGAACAGTATGCTTTTAGTTGAGCGTACTAGCTCTTCGCCTGTCTACCGGAAGTTGATGCTGTTGCTATGCAACCTCTTGTTAGCTAGTTAGCATAACACATGACTAGTTAGACATTTTACGACATTGGGTGTGTTCATTCAATGTGGAGTGCCAGAGTGCGCTTGTTAATTCAGAGCCTTGTCAGATTGTCCGTTTGTTAAATTCAGGGCGTTTCTCTCTCTGAGCGCACACTGGACGCTCTGGCCCAGGAGTTGGGTTGATTTGAGCGTTCTGACCTTACAACGGCAGTCAAGCACCCAAGCTAACATTGGCTAGCTTGCTAGCTACTTCCAGACACAAATGAGACCACTCTGACCATTTTACTCGCCCTAGCAGAGCTGGTTAGGCAGTTTTCATGTTATCCAGAGCGTTGGTGACTGCAACTGTGCTGCTGGCAACAATCTAATTACGCTTTTTTTGCCAACGTTTACTGACACCGACCATATTCAACTGGTGTTGAGCACTTGTAAATTCATTATTCTGCGCTCTGGTACACTCAGACGAGAGTGCTCTGAAATCGGAGTAGATAGCCAGAGCGAATTTACCAAAGCACCCGAATGTCTGTTGAGAACGTACAACGACTATACCATTTAGCTAAACTAAGAATGATGGGAATAATCAAGTCAATAAACATTGGGTAGTTAGATAGTTTATAGTTAATATACTGGCAAGTTTGATGTATAAGTAGCCAACTAACGTTAGGTAGCTAGCTAACATACCGCTACCTATACTGCTGTAATATGTTATGTGGTTTATGAGGACAGCGTAGCTAACAAATTGTCAGCCAACATAACGTGTAAGGTAACTTATTTGAAAAGTCATTACTTTATTACATTGCTTAACATTTGTCCTAATTAGTTAAAGCAGTGAATTTGTATCAGCTCTCGTGGACTTCGGCTGCATATTTTCCTCCATTTTCTTCAAATCTGAAAACGATGTGAAGCCACGCCCATTTCCGTAGAATTGCATTATGGGCCCTAAATTACAGAAATAGTGTCCTCTGCGTGTCTACTTCATAATTTGGCAAATTTAGTACGACATCCGGGAACTTTTGGCATACTAACTATAACCATACTATGACCAATAAGCATACTATACACTCAAATCACGTCAGAAATAGTACGGTTAGTGTGAGTACTCGAACACAGCTCTGGGCTAGACTTGGCATGTAGGTTTCCCACATGGGTGCCACAAATTGCAATATTGGGGAGGGAAATGGGCATTACTGTAGTATTTACTACACTGTTTTTTTCCCTTCCGGATAATATTGTAGTACTTACTATAGTATTCTACAGTATACTACAACATTCTATAGTAAGTACTACACATGATCGATGGATAGTACAGTGAGTGTACAAAACATTAAGAAGACCTGCTAGTTCCACGACACAGACTGGCTAGATGAATCCAGTTGAAAGCTATGATCCCTTACTGATGTCACTTGTTAAATCCACTTCAATCAGTGTAGATGAAGGGGAGGAGACAGGTTAAAGAAGGAATTTTAAGCCTTGAGACACTTGAGACATGGATTGTGTATGTGTGCCATTCAGAGGGTGAATGGACAAGACAAAAGATTTAAGTGCCTTTGAACGGGGTATGGTTATAGGTGCCAGGTGCACTGGTTTGAGTGTGTCAAGAACTGCAACGCTGCTGGGTTTTTCACACTCAACAGTTTCCTGTATGTATCAAGAATGGTCCACCACCCAAAGGACATCCAGCCAACTTGATACAACTGTTGGAAGCATTGGAGTCAACATGGGCCAGCATCCCTGTGGAACGCTTTTGACACCTTGTAGTCCATGTCCTGACGAATCGATCCTGTTCTGAGGGCAAAAGTGGGTGCAACTAAATATTAGGAAGGTGTTGCTAATGGTTTGTACACTCAGTGTAGTATTCTACAGTATACTACAGTTTATTATAGGATTCTAAACTGTAGTCTTTTTTCATGTGGGCTGTCTTCTCTCAGACACAAATCAAGTCTCTGACCACCTTCATTACTCAGACTGAGTTAGGATCTACTGTGGCCACCATTAGTTCTTACTGTATATAGAGGTTTAAATATCAGTACGTACACTTTTAGAAAAAAAGGTGCTATCTAGAACCTAAAGGGTACTTCAGCTGTCCTCATAGGAGAACCCTTTGAAGAACCCTTTTGGGTTCCAAGTAAAAACCTTTTGGATTCCCTGTAGAACCCTTTCCACAGAGGGTTCTACATGGTACCCAAAAGAGTTCTACCTGAAACCAGAAATGGTTATCCTATGGGGACAGCCAAATAATCCTTTTGGAACTCGCTTTTTTAAAGACAGTAGCTCATAGATGTACGTAAACGTATTCAGACATTCAATGGAGGAAAATATAAAACAAAATGTAAGACTTGCACAGGCCAACATCCCGTGGCCATTAGCTCTCTCAGAGTCAATCTCAGTATGTTTCTGATTCCGCAAAAATCCAATTAACAGAGCAGTAGTGACTTTGATGTTGTTTTACCTCTGCTCACATCTTCTCTGGCGGGATGGGAGACAGGCTTTGACTTGGCTGTCACCAGCCTCTCACTCACTGCTAGATGTGCTATGTATTATAATGAAGTGATTTAGGCCGGAATGCAGTGAATGAATGATATATCCGAAAATGCTGTCCGCACTGAACCCAAATTAGAATTCCTCATGGTGGGGAGCGAGGACTGAGGGGAGAGGAAAGGGAAAAGMGGGGCCATGGGGGGGTTGAGATTAAACAGCTTTAAAGATAGATGACGTATAAGTGTTGCTGATGTCACTGGAGCAGACCAGGGGGTTGTGTTCAGCTTCAACATGATGAGTGATGAATTGATCATCGCTATGACATATCTATTTCCATTTACTTTCATTGGATTTTTTACTATTTTTGTGTTTAACTGTAAGGGATAAATAGTGTCACACACAGTTTGTACCCCATTTTATGCCCCTGGGTAGAAGTAAAAGTGATAGAACATTGTCCATCATGCTGTCAATAGTGAATGGAGAACTATTCCACCACCAAGTGCTAAACAGAAATCCATGAATGCCAATGTTTAGGCTACATCAAGATGTCATCTCTCACACTGTTTAGCTGCAGCATATGGGCCAATCAAAGTGACACAGAAAATGGGTGTCATTTTGACCCTCTTTGGATGTTTGTCAGTCCCCCTCCGAGCACTGTGGCTCATTGGCTAACCCTTTCTCTCATTTCTCAATAACATTGGAGAGCTGTCAGGTTGTAAAAATCAATCTGGCACCTGGACATGTTTTTCAAAAGCAGGTCATTAAACCGCAGCTATTTAAGCCAATCAGCAGCCAAACAGATAGTGTTTTGTTGCTTCATTCTCCTGTACTTAAGAGTCTAAATCCCTGGGGATAGGTTTGACCCATGACCTCTACATCACCCACCAATCAGAGAAGGCGAAGAGGGATATGGTTGATGCTCAAACTGGGAGTAGCAGTAGGTGTGGGTATTACACTACCATTATCCACTTCAAATACTCATTGGAATTCACATTTTTAGCTCTGGGATACCACTATTCAAGTTGTTCAACTGAACATCATGTTTTCTTGGTATAATCTGTACATGGGGTGGTACCATAGAAATCCTGTAAATAATAGAACTACTGGTATCTATGTTACAACTACTCCATTCTACCTATTCCATTTCTATGGTCTCACCACAATGGGAACACTGGCTGTGTCTAAAATGGCACCCTATTCCCCATATAGTGCATTACTTCTGACCAAAGCCCTATGAGCCCTGGTCAAAAGTAGTGCACTATATAGGCAAAGGGTACTATTTCAGATCCATCCTCACCAGGTTCAGTTGTTATGATGATTAGCCTATCAGCATCACCAGCAGGTTCAGTTGTTATGATGGTTGGCCTATCAGCATCACCAGCAGGTTCAGTTGTTATGATGGTTAGCCTATCAGCATCACCAGCAGGTTCAGTTTGTTTATTGATTGGTATAGCCTATCAGCATCACCAGCATGCCTGGGCTGTTCTACGTCAGCAACACCCTACCCCCCCACACACCCACACACCACTACGTCAGCAACACCTACCTATGCCACCACAGCTTCCGTTCAGCCTGTCAGAGAGCAGCAGCACTGACGCAGCATCTCATTATGTAACAGCAAGTAGGGAAGCAAAGCTTTCATCACCCATGAGAGACTTCACTTCTTTATTTTGCCTTTGAATTATTCAACTGAGCTTGTTAGAGTTATATGGCTTCTCTCCGGTGGATGTGGCAGAGATGAAAGCAGTGTGTCAAATGGGGTATGGTAAACCTTTATGGTGCTCCTGTCTAGTAGTAGATCATGAATAAGGCAGTTATTAACACTCTATTACTAGACTAATATGTAGCTCAGTTGGTAGAGCATGGTGCTTGTAACCCCAGGGTAGTGGGTTTGATTCCCTGGACCACCCATGTGTTAAATGTTTGCAGGCAACACTAAGTCACTTTGGAAAAGCATCTGCTAAATGCCATATATTATTATATATTACAATCAGTAAGGGGTTCATAAGGGTTCACATTCCAGATTTGCATAGTTTATACTATTTTTCTCTAAAATTATGAAAGAGATTCTGTTTTTGTACATTTTTAATGGTTTGAGAAAGAAGGGAAGGAAAACAGTTAATTCGTCTGTCTGTCTGTCTGTCTGTCTGTCTGTCTGTCTGTCTGTCTGTCTGTCTGTCTGTCTGCTGTCTGTCTGTCTGTCTGTCCCTGTCTCCCTGTCTCTCTGTCGCTCTGTCTCTCTGTCTCTCTGTCTCTCTATGTGTCTGTCTATCAGTCAGTGTGTGGGTGTCTGTCTGTCAGTGTGTGTGTGTGTGTGTGTGTGTGTGTGTGTGTGTGTTGTGTGTTTGATGTGTGTGTGTGTGTGTGTGTCTGCCTGCCAGTATGTGTGTGGGTTTTGTCGTGTCAGTGCCAGTTAAGACCCAGGCCTGTGTTATGTTTGTGAAGGCTTTATGAGTGCTGGGTGGAGTGACATGTTTACGAGACAGCTTCCCTGTTTGACGTGGGCTGAACTGCACGGATGCTGACATAAAAGTGCACAGAGGAATCTCTCCATCTCCCACAGCTCCACAGCTTTACAACCACATCTATGTCTTCCTGACTGGCAGACTAGCATCCCGGGGAGGGTTGGGATCAAACACCATGCCAGTTATGCACCTCCTGATACATCCCGGGGAGGGTTGGGATCAAACACCATGCCAGTTATACACCACCTGATACACTCCATTGATTTAGTAATGCATAGCTTTAGGAGCTGATTTCCCAGACAGAGTAGACTTAGTCCTAGACTAAAAAAGCACTAGTCCTAGGCTAGAAAAATGCTCCATTTAGCATGTTTTTAGTCCAGAATAGACTTAATCTTTGTCTGGAAAACCAGATCTTAGTTTTCACCGTGGCCTGTCCACCATCCACTTTAGTAATGGGTCTCCCTTTTTTTCATGATGGAATGGTTGAACCACTCCATAGAGTCAGTTTAAGCTCTACACTCTTAGATACAAATAGTTAATCAGCTGTCCCCATAGGACAACCCTTTTTGGTTCAAGGTAGAACCCTTTTTGGTTCCAGGTAGAACTATTTTGGGTTCTATGTAGAACCCTCTGTGGAAGGTGTTCTACTTGGAACTCAAAATGGTTCTACCTGGTACCAAAAAGACTTTATTTCTCTCTCCAGTACAAACAAGTGGAGCAGTACATGTCTTTCCACAAGCTGCCGTCCGACTTCCGACAGAAAATACATGACTATTATGAGCACCGGTACCAGGGGAAGATGTTTGATGAAGACAGCATCCTGGAGGAACTGAACGAACCACTCAGAGAGGTGGGTCTCTTGAGTTCCTACCTAAACAGGCACGCCATAAACACACACACACACACACACACACAACCATTTAAAAACATTTCAAGAGTTTCATTCCAAAACGCTATATATCCATTTTCAGAAATGCTGGGAAATTAGCTTTTATTGTTGAAAGAAATTATGAAAGAGATTGGTGTGTTTTTTCTCTATCTAATCATGGCATGGTTTAATGACAGACATGTATTTGTTTAAAATCCATCACTTGATGGTTTTATTTCAGAGAGACATATAATCATGTTTTTTTTGTTGCAAAATGCTATATATCCGCCTCACTCTCAGAGAAATAAGTAGTACTGCCAGGTTTTACACAGTCAAATGTAACAAATAACTACATTTTTATAAATAAATGTAGAAATGCTAAATATATGACATCAATATAAAACATTTATATATGCTTATATTTCTAGCTCCAACACTGCAATAATACCTGTCGTTACTAAACAATACACACAAATCCCCCAAATTCTAAGAAAGGAACGAAGAAATATAGAAATGTTACAACGATATTATAAATACAATAATTTGAGACCTGTATGTGTAACATTTACATGTGACATTTGAGTCATTTAGCAGATGCTCTTATCCAGAGCGACTTACTGTAAGTGCATTCATACACACGTCAAATATACACGATACAAACATTCCATTCCAGCTAACCAATGGTATATAGCATTTAGCAACAAAAAAAAAATCATACACATCGAATATCTTATTAATACATTTTTTAAATATTTTACACACACATGAATGTACCCATAAGCAATCATTCCTAAAGAAAAAACATACATGTGAATAATTGGTGGATGTAACGTTTTTGAAATATTTTACTAACAAACTTTGTCTATCCAATCATCAGGAAATTGTCAATTTCAACTGCCGTAAGCTGGTGGCGTCCATGCCGCTGTTCGCCAACGCAGAGCCCAACTTTGTGACAGCCATGCTGATCATGCTCCGCTTCGAGGTCTTCCAGCCCCGTGATTACATCATCAGAGAGGGCACCATCGGCAAGAAGATGTACTTCATCCAGCACGGAGTCTGTAACGTCATCACCAAGGGAACCCTGGGAATGAAGCTCTCTGATGGCTCCTACTTTGGAGGTATGGGCGTGAACCACAATACACACAGACTTTCATTTAATTCAGCGAACAATTAATATTTAGACATAATGTAACGGCTCTCGTTTGTAGAAGGAGACCAAGGCGCAGCGTGGTAGGCATACATCGTATTTTTATTGATGACACCAAACAAAATAACAAAGACAGAAAAACTAAAGCACACAGTTCTGTCAGGCTCAGACACTAAACAGAAAACAAGATCCCACAAAACCCAAAAGGAAAATGACAACTTATATATGATCCCCAATCAGAGACCAAGATAGACAGCTGCCTCTGATTGGGAACCACACTCGGCCAAAAACAAAGAAATAGAAAACATAGACTTTCCCACCCGAGTCACACCCTGACCTAACCAAACATAGAGAACAATAAGGATCTCTAAGGTCAGGGCGTGACACATAATGAGATCACTGGAGTATTCTGGAGCAGAATACCCACTGCTTTGTGGGTTTTCATGTGTCCCTCGGCTTTGAAAACTGGCACAACTTTATTGGAAGTGTACCACAATCCCAAACAACTGGTAGTGAAACAGATAATGGGTGGTTTCTACGGTATATTTTACAGATAATGAAATAGAACATGAATATATTGTTTCTCTGAGACATTTTGCTCTATCTCTGTGTTTCCTGACCCTGTCTCCCTCTATCAGAGATCTGTTTGCTGACGCGGGGTCGGCGTACGGCCAGCGTCAGAGCGGAGACGTACTGCCGTCTCTACTCCCTGTCTGTGGACAACTTTAACGAGGTGCTAGAGGAGTACCCCATGATGAGACGGGCCTTTGAGACCGTGGCCATCGACCGACTGGACCGCATAGGTACTGAAGAGAGCTCTGGGCCCTGTACTAATGCACCTTCCTCACTCCCTGCCTTAGAGTAATCACTGATCTGACAGTAGTAGATCCGTGAACTTTCAACAATCCATTTGTGTTAGATCAGTGATTACTTCCCAAGGGAACTAAGAAAGAAGGATGCATTTTAAAGTAGTCAAATAGGGCCCTAGTTGTACTTGCTTCTCTTCCTAGAAAGAGAACAATAAACTGCCTGTGTGATAGTAGTTTCCGCGCTAGTGGTACCCAGGTGGTTCCACAGATGCTGCATTCCCCACTGTTTGCCAGACACAACAGTGGTCCAATCAATAGGGACTGGGCCAGATATATCAAGTGGTTGCACCTGTTATTTTCACAGGGGAGTAGAGGATAAAACCAGGCTTCGGGCGTGACACTGTCTTTATTGAGAATTCATCTTCACATCTTACCCTAATATTACGTATTGATATCACATAAACACATCTTTATTTGACCTTTTATGTTGGACTCCCTCTTAGAAATAGCAGATGCAATCTTATCTATGAAAGATAACTCTAGCCCGAGCATTGAGCTGAGTTATGGTGTTGCTTCAGCATGCTCTATACAGGACAAAGGAAAGACTCACCCATTTTGAATGGTATTTAGTTATTTAGTTATCTATGTGCAATATTCATTATATAATGCAAAACTTGTCATACTTGTCGTATTTCTTGTCGTAACTTGTCGTATTTCTGCCTGCTTAAACGACAATAGCTCAGGAACACACGAAAACATTAAATGACCCCGGAATCGATAGAACATCGCTCAGAGATGCATAAAAATTATATAACATTCAAAATGGGTGACTCTTTCCTTTAATTGATGAAGTGACACTGTGACCCTCTTGTTGTCAGTATTTTCCTGTAGSGTTGCTTCTTGCCAAAACAATATACCTAGTTTGAAGGATGGAAAATACTGTCAGTGTTCCTCCTCCTCCTCCCTGTTCTCCTCTTCCTCTACCTCATCATGTTCTACTTTTATCCTCCTCCTCACTCCATCACAGGCAAGAAGAACTCCATTCTGATGCACAAAGTGCAGCACGACCTCAACTCCGGCGTCTTCAACAACCACGAGAATGAGATGATCCAGGAGATTGTTAAGTACGACCGTGAGATGGTCAAACTGGTGGACCTCCAGAGACCCCGCACCATGTCCATGACATCCTCCGTCCCTGGGGGCATGTTCTCCCCCGCAGGCCCATCCGGGGTCGGGGCCCTCGCCAGCCTCCAGCAGGCTGTGGCCATGAGCTTCTGCCCCCAGGGGATGGGGCCGATGGGGGGAATGGGGATGCCGGGGATGGGGCCGATGGGTATGCCGATGGGGATGGGGATGGGGCCAGGTCCGATGGGGCCAGGTCCGATGGGGCCAGGTCCGATGGGGCCAGGTCCGATGGGGCCAGGGTCAGCGTCTGGGTCAGGGTCAGGGACGCTGCAGTCCCCCCGCATGTTGCGGAGGTTCCAGGTGGTCCATAGCCTGTCACAGAGCCCTGTTTCCGCATCTCCTCTCCAGTCCCAGCCACCACAGATGGCTCATGCAACAGGAGTGTTTGGGTCGGCTATTTCCAGCCCACCAGTCCAGAGCCCTCTGGCGCATCCAGGACGGACATTCCAGTACATGGGGGGAGCGGGGCCGTCTGGGTCTCAGCTGTCCCTGGTGCAGCACCACGTTCCCAGCCCCACGCACACCATCCAGAGGCCCTCCTCACACAAAAGCACCCACTCGCTCCACTCAGGCACCCTGAGCCAAGACGCCCGTGTCCTCTCCGCCTCCCAGCTCTCCCTCCCTCAGGATGGAACCCCTCCTGCCGGCCCCAGCCCTCCCCAATCTACCCACCCATCCACCCACGCCTCCTCCACCTCCATCGGCCCCCCTCAGCCCACTCACCCCAGCCAGCCTGGGCCCTCTGGGGTGGGGGTCCAGGTTGGGGGGAGACCCGCGGGAGTTCCACAGCGGGTGGCCTTCGCCTCCACTCCTCCCCCAGGAGGAGCACCCGGGATGGGGGCGGCTGCAGCGGCGGCTGGGTCGGGGCTCCCGGCCTCTGGAGCTCCTAAGAAGGATTCGATCGTTAGCATACCAGAGTTAGACTCAGCCCGGAACCGGCTGTCTTCCAACTTGTGACCCTATGAGAGCTGCAGGAGAGAGGCCTTCTTCACATGGGTGAATCTAAACGTCTGTTTATCTCTGTCTGGATGACCTGACTGGTCGGCTTCCTTACTGACCTGGCTGGCTTCATATGGGCCACACCGTCAGTCATTCTAACTGAATGTCCTGTGTGTCGGTCGGAGTCAACAAAGAGGAAAGAGGAACTCTTTGGCTCGTGTGACTTGGAGAGTCGAAACAATTAAACTAGTTTAASAAAGGTGGGACTGGACTATTCTACTATGCCAGCACCTGTAGTCTTAGTATCACCCCTTACACTCTGCTTCCAAACACCTATATTGCTGTCTTTATTGTAAAGATATTGAGAAACAACATAATTAATGTAACTGTTGCATACTGTGTAGAATCCATACAATGCAATCTAGCAGGAGCTGGACTTAAAAACGCAAAATCAGGGACTTGAATCAGATGACAATGATGACATTTTACGCTTTCAGAATGTGTTTTTAGGTCCTTTTTTTTCTGTAAACGCTGTTGTAGCAAAATAAATACATTTCATATTGTTTAAAATAGTAGTGAAGGTAGTGTTTTAGACCGCTGGTCGATCTTACATCGATGTGTAAATAGTTAGAATAGTAAAAAAAAAATACCGAAAGGTAATATCTTCATTGTAACTACTCCAAACCAAAGTTGAGCTTAAACACAAAGTTTGGTTGTGTCTGTATCAACTAAAAAAGAAATATAGAAGAAAATGCCATTTATTAAAATGGCCTTGATTTCCAAGTTTAGAAGCCATATATTTGGTTTGTGTGTGTGTGTGTGTGGTGTGTGTGTGTGTGGTGTGTGTGTGTGTGTGTGTGTGTGTGTGTGTGTGTGTGTGTGTGTGTGTGTGTGTGTGTGTGTGTGTGTGTGTGTGTGTGTGTGTGTGTGTGTGTGTGTGTCGTGGTGTGTGTTGTGTGTGTGTGTGTGTGTGTGTGTGTGCGTGAGTTGGTATGCATGTTTTTGGTTCCATTCTGTTTTTCCTAGAGAGCTGACTCGTGTACTCATATCTTTACCCTGCGTTGTCAGGCCTGGTTGTTTGGATTTGCTGGCAATGGCACAGGCAATATTTCCCAGCTTCTCCGTCCAACTAAATGTGTCTGGAAAGATATCACTTGTCATGTCAGCAGAAATATACTGATCGTGACCCTGGAGGCAAAAATCTGAGCTTTATCAAAAAGAACCATCGCAAACAACCCATACTGTATACTTGCTTGTTTTCGTCCAGGTTTATTGATTAATACATGCAATATAATTCTGCAATACTTTTACCCCGCCTATATATTTAAATATATATATAACATGTATATACATATGCTGTACAGGTATCTCATTTCTTTATTTTTACTGTGAAACCTTAAAGAATCCAGCAGCTGCCGTGGCTTCACATGTTGTGTTATTGTAATCCAGTGACCACGTTGTTATCTTAACCAAAAATGTCAGAGGAAGTGAGTGGATGTAATTATTTTGTGGATCAAATGAGGCAAACTGGTTTCAAACTGGTTCAGGGTCACCTGAGGATTCCGGAATGGAGTTATGGAAATCAACTCCCCCAAACTATCACTTTAAAGTCCATTTAAAGTAATATTGTATGTTGTAAAGAAAGACTAACTAATTGACAGAATGCATGCCAATAGGAAATGTTGTGGGGTAGAGTAAAGTATGTCTTCACCTGTGTGTTTTTGGTGTTGTATGTATATTGAGCAAGTGATACAGCTCCTTCGAATCTCAAACTCTACGAATGTCTGTACGAAAATTATTTATTCTTCAGCAATCCTATTTAGTTCTCAAAATTCATGGTTGTGGCGGGTTGTGACATTGATTATAAATATTCTAATGATTCTAATCCTGGTGTACTTCAAAGCCTTCTCTTGCTGAATGTATGCCATATGAGGGGGAAGACAGCTAATCAGAAATAAACTGCCATGTAAATACAAGGACCGAAATTATTCTGGGTGACGATGCGAAGGGAGATTGTGTCGCTGAATGTTTGTGCGATGTTTCTTAGGTTTATTGCTTCTCTGGTCTGGGTGTGTTCTTTATGTAAACTGTGTGTTACCCCATTCTCTGTTCTATGACAAGACAATACACTTTTTTAAATGATTGGATGTAGGACAGAGAGTTGAAACCATTTTCAGTTTGTCACTGAGAACTGACTCTTTGGTTCACAGCAAAATTGAGCTCAACATTAAGCACATTGTGTCACATTATGAGCCTTTAATACAAAGGGAAATCACAGCTTCAGTCTTTTACAACGGTCACATCTGGTTAACCTAATAATATCCTGGGAGAAAATTGGCAGCTGAGTCGTCGTACCATTTCTGACTTTTGAAGCTTTGAACTTTCATGATGATGGACATTTCACTCAGGTTTACCACCTTTCCGGAAAGATATACAGATCTGATATCTTAATTTGATCCCACTGTTGTCGCAGAGAATATTCCTGGGCAACAGGAAATGCAAATTGTGGTGTATTCAAGGTTTAAAAAGACTTCTAAAGTTTGTCATTTCCACTTTAAAATTTCAGACACAATTTTCCCTAACGAAAAACACCTACAAAAAATCCATTAATTATAATACACATAATAATTACAATTTTGTGCTGCTGAAGGATTATTTTCCTGCTGTGAGAAGCAGGGTCAAATTAAGATCCCACATCTGTATGGTTTTATTGATCCCTTATTGGTTCACTATTGATTTGACCTAGATACAGTTACTGTACATCTGTATGGTTTTATTGATCCCTTATTGGTTAACTATTGATTTGACCTAAATTTCACATAAATTCTGGATCACTCGATAACAATTATTATTATATAAGTTTATCACTTATATTCTGAGCCACATATCAAAACCTAATGCTTTGAGCCTATCATTTTTAACTATCACATGTCACATATTTTAAGTCAGATCATAGTCCCCAACATATTACTATAATGACTGCTTGTTTTCTCCCATGGGAAAAGCGCATGGCAAAATGCCTATACAATTATGAATGAGTTAAGTCCAAATGAGTGAACTCCAGGTGTGCGCTTCAATGCTGTGTCATTGCAATCAATTGGTCCTCTTACCTATTCCTTGTATGTGCTAAAACCCGAGTTTGCCGTGCTAAGCTGCTATAAGGACTGTGCTGATATTATTTGTAAAGATTTGAATGATTGTCCACAGTCAGTGAAAAAAAGAAGGGCAGAGAAAAAACTGCTATGTTCAGGCTATATCATCTCTGTTTCAGTGCAAGAGTTCCCATGCACCCAGCATGACTCTTGATCAATGGATGACACCTCAGTCAATTTGACAAGCTCTTTCTTGAATCCCTTGCATCTGTTATGTATAAGAAGGTGTTATGCAGGTTTTAAGATAGCGTATTCAAGTAAAGTCTTACTGGTAATTTACTGTTGCTTTTGTTCTCTGTGAAAAAGAAACTTGCAATGGAATGCAAGTGAGATTCCCCACATATGCTTGAAACCAACCAACGATTATTGAGAGACGGTTATCTCAGTTTAAAATCTCAAATTTTTGCCGTACCAGATATGAAAGATATTAAGGGTACTGAATACCTTAGTGTTGATGTCTTAGCATATCAGTGTATTTTATGTTTCTGTTTCGATAAGTATTTTTTGTTTGTTTGTTTTGTTGTTGTTCTTGTTTTTGTTTACAGTTTGCCCCAATGCACATGGACAGCATATACTGTACCTTGTGCCTTGTATATCTAGTTTCCACAGTCTATTTTTGTGGTATGTACATGCTTGTAGAAATGCAAATATGTGTTTTTATTTTCAACTTGCAATATATGTACAAATGTTAGCTAAAGATTAGTACTGCTGAATTAAAATGACAATGTCAGTATATATCAATTTCCCTGGTTTGGGAAACACAAAATTACACATTTTTGTTGGTTTGAGCCTTCAAACACCATGTGCGCTGTACTCTACTCATCTACTGTATGTGTGACATACACAGAGTTATGGAGGCACATTGTCGTGTTTGTACCACAATCTGGTGTAATCCAAACATTTTCTACAATGAGAGGGTGAACTCAAAACAAGCTTTTTCGTGGAGTTTACGCAGTCTAGATATCACCTCAGACAACAAACAGTGTTTGTGGACAACTGAACTCAAATCAAGAATCATTCAAGTGAAAATGGACACCCCAAAACTGTTCATCTGAAGACCAGGGAAGCAGTACCAAGCTTGATTACTGTTTCTCATATCTGTCTGTTTGACTAACCAATGTATTTGCTTCTGACCTAGAGGGGATGTTTGGTTGATAATTCCTTGTGGGACCTTCAAATCTAGACATTTCTGTGTAACCAACTACAATGATTTAAAATGTCAACTAGTCTGACAATTATTATACCTTAGTGTTGTAGCTACTGTGGCCTGCTTATCTAAGCCTTCTCTCTGCTTTAGGACTCTCTGTATAGTGTGTGTGTGTGTGTGTGCCGGTGTTGTGTGTGTGTGGTGTTGGTGTGTGGTGTGTGTGTGTGTGTGTGTGTGTGTGTGTGTGTGTGTGTGTGTGTGTGTGTGTGTGTGTGTGTGTGTGTGTGTGTGTTGTGTGTGTGTGTGTGTGTGTGTGTGTGTGTGTGTGTTTGTGTGTGTGTAGGTGACCCCTGTGCCTTTCCTCTACATCTCTTAGGGGTCCCACTTGAGAACACCAAGCTAGGTCTTCAGGCTCACTCAAGCAGAAACAGACACAATTGCAATCTGAGAGTTGCCATCTGAAAAAGCAGTTTATTTTGGAATCTTTTGACAAAAGAGATTCTACATCACTGCAGCTAGCCTTCCTAACAGTGGTTCCAGTACAAAGGTTCTCAGAACTCTAGTAGAATTCTATATTCCAGCCACTGTGGGTTTATCCTCATCTGGCAATGAAAAAACTAAACTAATTTTTCTCTTTGTCACTCAGTGTTTGTCGTTCCCCATTGAGGTTGTCTTAAAGCCCCTCAGGCTCAGCTTGTGTTTGGGTCTGTAAGGGTTAAAGTACTTTAACGCTCCACTGAACTCCATACTGTACTCTGTCTGAGCTGGTATCTAGCTGTCCAACCCCAAACTGACCCCTAAACCCTACTCCTAAGTACTTCACATATCGTGACTATCTGCAAGGAGTGGATAGATGTACTCAATATGGTAATAGCTCCACTCTTTCCTTTGGACGGGGTACGGGGTATACGGCTGTCCTACACTCTCTCTCAGCTGGTCCAGAACTCAGAGCCAGGCTCTGGTCTCTCTCAATAAGCTGGTCTGTCGGTTGGTGGAAATGTTGTTAAAGCGTTCCTAACAAAATGAGTCATTGTTGTGCAATAAAAAGATGAGCGCATTGGCAGTCATGTCCCTTCATTGATTCGTGTGTTCATATTCTGGGTATACCTGACAACTTTTTAATTCTGACAATGGTAAGTTACACACTTCACTTAAAGTGTTTTTCAACTGTTGGGGGTGGTCACGTTATCTCTACGTTATCTCTACAGGCTAATAGGGTCCAAAATTACTTATAGTTAATATCTCAATGAATACCAGTGGAAGAACACACAGGGGCACAGTTAACCACCACGGGAGGCTGGTGGCACCTTAATTGGGGAGGACGAGCTCGTGGTAATGACTGGAGGGGAATGAATGGAATGGTATCAATACATCAAACACGTGGTTTCCATGTTTGATGCCATTCCATTTGCTCCGTTCCAGACATTACTATGAGCCGTCCTCCCCTCCGCAGCCTTCACAGTCAGCCTCCTACTATAGGTGTTTGAATTTAAAACCATTGCTGTGAAAAAAATGTTTTGTAGATGACAGCTACAGTACACATACAGACTGAACAATTGTGTGGCCTTTGATTTGCTGTTACAAAACAGATGCAAACAGGCACACAGACCCAGTTAATCACAGAGGCGTCTGTCTCTTTCCTCTCTCTGCCTCAATAGAAAATCTCCCTCTCCCTTCTCTCTCTCTTCTCCTTCTCTCTCTCATGAATCTCTCTCTCTCTCTCTCTCTCTCTCTTCTCTCCTCTCTCTCTCTCCTCTCTCTCTCTCTCTCTCTCTCTCTCTCTCTCTCTCTCTCTCTCTCTCTCTCTCTCTCTCTCTCTCTCTCTCTCTCTCTCCCTCTCTCTCTCCCTCTCTCTCTCTCTTCCCTCTCTCTCCTCTCTCTCTCTCTCCTCTCTCTCTCTCTCTCTCTCTCTCTCGCTCTTCTCCTTCTCTCCTCTCTCTCCCTCTCTTCTCTCTCTCTCTCTCTCTCTGTCTCTCTGCAGACAGGGCTTGCTGCATCCGTGATGACTGTCTGAGTCTGGAGACTCCTATCACTGCTTTGCGTGTGAGTGTGACCGAGAGAGATGGTGTGTGCTCATACATGTGGCTGTGTGGTGTATGTGAAGAATGTGAAGATCGATCGACAGTAGTGTGTGTGTGAGTGTAGTGTGTCCTATGTGCGTTTGTGCGTGCGTACATCAGAGACGGAGGGCGCAGCCCAAGGGGCACACTCCTCTGGCCAGGCCCTGGAGCAGCTGGAGCACAGCTCCCACCCTCTCTCGCTCTGTCGCTCTCTCTATCTCTCCCCCCTTCCCCTCTCCAGCTATCTCCCTCCCTCTTCACTCTCCCTCTCTCACTGTCGCTCTCTCTATCTCTCCCCCGTCTCCGCACCCTATCTGCCCTCCCCCTCTTACCATCTTTCGCTCCTGTGCCTCTCCTCTTCCCCCTCCCGACTTATTCTCCCCCCTCTCTTTCACCCTCTTTCATTCTGTCGCTCCTTCTATCCTCCCCCTCTCCACCATCTCCCGCTCCCCTCTTCACCCTCTCTCACTCTGTCGCTCTCTCTATCTCTTCCCCCTCTACCCACTTAAATCTCCCCTCCCCTCTTCACCATCTCTCGCTCTGTCGCTCCTCTAATCTCTCCCCCTCCCACTTATCTCCCCTCCCCTCTTCACCCTCTCTCCCTTTCCCACCCTTCTCTCTCTCATTTCTCCCTCCTTCTACCCCTCTGTCTCGCTCCCCATTCCCACCATTCCTTTCTCCCCTCCAGCCCTCCACCTTGCAGCCCTCCATCCCTCCATCCCCACCCAGGACACAGAGTGCAGTGATCCGGGCTGGAGCAGAGAGAGACACCAGGGAGAGAATAACCGGAGCACTGAATTATGAAGAACAGTAAGAACAGTCTCATAAACACCTATGTTGTATAAAGTGGATAGAGACACATGCATTGTGTGTATAGCTTTACCTATGTTTGTACAGTAGTGTCCTTCCTTCCTTAAAAGGTTTTATCTACTGTATAAAACATATTAAGCCACTCTTGACGGAAAATGGCAATTCAATAAACGTTTCTTTACAGATGTTTGATCTTAATTCCCACGACAGGAAAATAGTCCTGCAGCAACAGGAAATGTGAATTATTCTGTGGATTATAATTAATGGACATTTGTGTAGGGGTTGATACATTATTAGATAGGGAAATTTTGAAGTGGAAARTACAAACTTTAGAAGCTTCAAGCAAATTATATCCTGCATCTGTACAGATTGTATTTGTTTATCATTATAAACCAACACATGTAAAATCTTATGAAATGATAAAACGTTCAAAGCCAAAGCCAGGGTACAGTACACAAACGGTTCCTACAGTATTACAGTAGTAACACATCCCCTTTGAGGATTTATTGGCCTATGAGGAGTATTCTGTCAGAGTTGACCTTTAAATGCTTCTGTAGCGGTGGAGTGGGACAGCTGTAAGGGCTGGTGAACAGGGCCAAGCGTTCTGTTATTTTCAGCACACTTGGGAGTAGGGTACACAGCACAGCACAGCACACAGGAACCAGGGCACAGCCTCCTGGAAAATGGAGACTGATGAGATCTGGGTGCAATTTATCTTAGTGTTGTGTTGCCTTCCTGGTTTGTTTCTGTTATGGAAAAATCAATAAACGTATAAATGGCAAGAATGAACCCTTTACTCAATTGAGTGAGTTTATTTGGGAATTGAAATGACTTTGTTTTTACTGACGTGACCACTCCTTTACCACTCCTGTTAGCTCCTAGGCCTTATGATTATGCTTGAGCTCAGTGMGCTAACAAATCACTGAGTAACGTAAATTACCTGAGATTGACATTTGCTCAGTGTTCAGTTCTTAAACCCAAAACTTCTTCCCTGATTTTTCACCTTGCATCCCACCTTACAGCGTATGTATACTGAACAAAAATATAAATGCAACATGTAAAGTACTGGTCCCAGAAATGTTACATACGCACAAAAATCTTATTTCTCTGAAATGCTGTGCACAAATTTGTTTACATCCCTGTTAGTGGGCATGTTATCCTTTGTCAAGATAATCCATCCACCTGACAGGTGTGCCATATCAAGAAGCTTATTAATCAGCATGATCATTACACAGGTGCACCTTGTGCCCGGGACAATAAAAGGCCACAATTTTTAAATAAAGCCCTTTTGTGGGGAAAAACTCATTTTGATTGGCGGGGCCTGGCTCCCCAGTGGGTTGGCCTGGCTCCCAAGTGTGTGGGCCTATGCCCTATGCCCCCTATGCCCAGGCCCACCCATGGCTGCACCCCAGCCCAGTCATGTGAAATCCATAGATCAGGGCCGAATTAATTCTTTAAATTGACTGATTACCTTATAAACTTAACAACAAAAAAAGAAACGGCCCTTTTCAGCACCCTGTCTTTCAAAGATAATTCGTAAAAATCCAAATAACTTCACAGATCTTCATTGTAAAGGATTTAAACACTTTCCCATGCTTGTTCAATGAACCATAAGCAATTAATGAACATGCACCTATGGATGGTCGTTAAGACACTAAAAGCTTACAGACAGTAAGCAATTAAGGTCACAGTTATGAAAACGTAGGACACTAAAGAGGCCTTTCTACTGACTCTGAAAAACACCAAAAGAAGATGCCCAGGGTCCCTGCTCATCTGCGTGAACGTGCCTTAGGCATGCTGCAAGGAGGCATGAGGACTGCAGATGTGGCCAGGGCAATAAATTCCAATGTCCGTACTGTGAGATGCCTAAGACAGCACTACAGGGAGACAAGACAGACAGCTGATCGTCCTCGCAGTGGCAGACCATGTGTAACAACACCTGCACATGATCGGTACATCCGAACATCACACCTGCGGGAGAGGTACAGGATGGCAACAACTGCCCGAGTTACATCAGGAACGCACAATGCCTCCATCAGTGCTCAGTCTGTCCGCAATAGGCTGAGAGAGGCTAGACTGAGGGCTTGTAGGCCTGTTGTAAGGCAGGTCCTCACCAGACATCACCGGCAACAACGTCGCCTATGGGCACAAACCCACCGTCGCTGGACCAGACAGGACTGGCAAAAAGTGCTCTTCACTAACGTGCCGCGGTTTTGTCTCACCAAAGGTGATGGTCGGATTCGCGTTTATAGTCGAAGGAATGAGCGTTACGACGAGACCTGTACTCTGGAGCGGGATCGATTTGGAGGTGGAGGATCCATCATGGTCTAGGGCGGTGTGTCACAGCATCATTGGACTTAGCTTGTTGTCATTGCAGGCAATCTCAATGCTGTGCATTGCAGGGAAGACATCATCCTCCCTCATGTGGTACCCTTCCTGCAGGCTCATCCTGACATTACCCTCCAGCATGATAATGCCACCAGCCATACTGCTCATTCTGTGCGTGATTTCCTGCAAGAAGGGAATGTCAGTGTTCTGCCATGGCCAGCGAAGGGCCCGGATCTCAATCCCATTGAGCACGTCTGGGACCTGTTGGATTGGAGGATGAGGGCTAGGGCCATTCCCCCCAGAAATGTCTGGGAACTTGCAAGTGCCTTGGTGGAAGAGTGGGGTAACATCTCACAGCAAGAACTGGCAAATCTGGTGCGCAGTCCATGAGGAGGAGATGCACTGCAGTACTTAATGCAGCTGGTGGCCACACCAGATACTGACTGTTACTTTTGATTTTGACCCCCCCTTTGTTCAGGGACACATTATTCCATTTCTGTTAGTCACATGTCTGTGGAACTTGTTCAGTTTGTCTCAATTTTTAAATCTTGTTATGTTCATACAAATATTTACACATGTTAAGTTATATAAACGCAGTTGACAGTGAGAGGACGTTTCTTTTTTTGTGGAGTTTATGAACTGTAATTCAGAAAAATCTTTGAAATTGTTGTATGTTGTGTTTATATATTTTTTCAGTATATGTATGAACAGTAGCGGTGTGTGGGTCTAATCACTGAGGAAGCCAAGCCAGAGAAAAGCCATATTACAACCTATGTTGTGATAATTGTATTGTTTTTTCTATGACCCATTCGTTCATACGCCACCGTGATATACAATAAGGAGTGANAAAAGCCATATTACAACCTATGTTGTGATAATTGTATTGTTTTTTCTATGACCCATTCGTTCATACGCCACCGTGATATACAATAAGGAGTGACAACAAAAAGATAACAGTCACAAAGTGGCAGAATAAATTCAATACACATACGTTTGTGTCATCACAAAACCGGAGGGCAGCATCTGTCCGGTAAAGTCCACAAAGCAAATATTGCATGTAGCAAACAGTTATACCACTTGCAGCATGGTCAAGCAAGTTAATGTTTCCGACAGTTTACTAATAACTACTGATTTAGTAGTTGGAAGTTGTTGTTTTATGGGCTTCTAACCAGTTGTGCTATTTTGTGTGTATTTTCACATTGTTTGTAACTTATTTTGTACATAATGTTTCTGCTACAGTCTCTTATGCCCGAAAAGAGCTTCTGGGTATCAGAACAGCAATTACTCACCTCCAACTGGACGAATATGTTTTCTTTAATGAGTCAGACACAAAGGGTTTACTGCTGCTCCTGGACCAGGCCCAAGATAAGCTGTAGGCCACACTATCTACCAACCGATGAACCGATGAAATAACACAAAATTAAATCAGTTTTACCTCATTTCTACCAGCATGTCACATGTGCAATCAGAGGGAAAAATAGCTCTAGACCACCTTTACTCCACACACAGAGACTCGTACAAAGCTCTCCCTCGTTCCCTCCCACCTACATACACAGCACCAGTCAAACGTTTGGACACACCTACTCATTCAAGGGTTTTATTTATTTTTCCTATTTTCTACATTGTAGAATAATACTGAAGACATCAAAACAATGACATAACACATATGGAATCATACAGTAACCAAAATAGTGTTAAACAAATCAAAATATATTTTAGATTTTAGATTTCTCAAATAGCCACCCTTTGCCTGGTATTCTCTCAACCAGTTTCACCTGGAATGCTTTTCCAACAGTCTTGAAGGAGTTCCCACATATGCTGAGCACTTTTTGGCTACTTTTTATTCACTCTGTGGTCCAACTCATCCCAAATCATCTCATTTGGGTTGAGGTCAGGTGATTGTGGAGGCCAGGTCATCTGATGCAGCACTCCATCACTCTCCTTGGTCAAATAGCCCTTACACAGCCTGGAGGTGTGTTTTGGATCATTGTCCTGTTGAAAAACAAATTATAGTCCCACTAAGCGAAAACCAGATGGGATGGCATATCACTGCAGAATGCTGTGGTAGCCATGCTGGTTAAGTGTGCCTTGAATTCTAAATAAATCACTGACAGTGTCACCAGTGTCGTGTCTTTGGCATCATTAAAACAGAAGACTTATTTTTATCAAATAACTCTGTAATTATTATTACACGATTAAACTAATTAATCATGTAACTGTAATTAACTAGGAAGTCGGGGCACCAAGGAAAATATTCAGATTACAAAGTTATAATTTTCCTAATATAACTTTCAGATATTTTAATATCTGATCAATTAGTCTTCGAATTAATGAATTATTCTTTACCTCACGTTAGTCTCATTCCAAACGTTGTAAATTGTTGGTTATCAGCACGAACCCAGTCTTCACTATGAGTAATCCATACATCAATTGTCTTAAATAATTTATTTACTAACTAAGTAATCACAGAAATGCATAACAAACAGTAGATATGGTTACAAGGAAATGATAGGGGAATGTGCCCTAGTGGGCTAAACCGGCATTGCGGCTTGGTGGACAAAAGGGAAGTGGGGGTCGACTGAGCTGAGACACTACAACGTTGATAATTATAACAATTGAATTGCTAATCCTTTGCACATGAACGCTCACTCATTCGGGAATAATTGCAATCAATATATATATTTAAG
>NC_036871.1:35663463-35680609 GCF_002910315.2 Salvelinus sp. IW2-2015 | reverse complement strand
ATCTGGGCGAGTGCGAGGAGCAGGCACAGGACGTACCGGACTGGGGAGGCGCACTGGAGGCCTGATGCGTGGGACCGGCACAGATTGCACCGGACTGGTAACACGCTCCTCCAAACGCCTGCGTTGCCGCATACTCCTCGCCAACTCCATTCTCCGGTATCCCTCCTCGCACTGTTCCATTGACTCCCAGGCGGGCTCTGGCACTCTCCCTGGGTCGACCGACCACCTCTCTACCTCCTCCCATGTTGTCACTGGTTCACACCTCGGCTCCACCGACCACCCCGTGTSCCTCCCCCCAGAACATTTTTGGGCTGTCTTTTGGGCTTTCCTTGTGGCCGCGAACCCCGGCATCATCGCTGTTCTCCCTTCTCTCCTTGCGTCTGGTGTGACTCCTGCCAAGGAAGGATCTCATGTCCTTCCATTATTTCCTCCCAGGTCCAACTTATTTTCCCCATTGTAGCACGCTGCTTGGTCCTGGGTTGATGGGATATTCTGTCACGTTCGTTTGTAGAAACGGACCAAGGCGCAGCGAATGTTGAGTTCCACATAATTTATTAATAGTGAAACTTAACAAAAACAAAAACAAATTGTCACGCCCTGACCTTAGAGAGCCTTTTTATTCTCTATTTTGGTTAGGTCAGGGTGTGACTAGGGTGGGTACTCTAGTTTTTGTATTTCTATGTTGGCCTGGTATGGTTCCCAATCAGAGCAGCTGTCTATTGTTGTCTGTTGTTGTCTCTGATTGGGGATCATATTTAGGCAGCCTTTTCCCCACTGTGGTTGGGATCTTGTTTACGTATTGTTGCTTGTGAGCACTGCATAGCTTCACGTTCGTTTTGCTCTTTATTTTTTCTGTGCGTTTCACTCGAATAAAGATGATGACACCATTCCACGCTGCACCTTGGTCCGATTCATACAACAACATTCGTGACACAAATAAACAATAAACGAACAACGAACCGTGACTACAGAGGTGCTACATACACTTACTCAAAATACATTATCCTATAAAACACAGGTGGAAAAAATGCTACTTATATATGATCCCCAATTAGAGACAACGATTACCAGCTGCCTCTAATTGGGAATCATACAAAATCACCAACATAGAAAAACAAACCTAGAACCCCACATAGAAATAATAAACTAGACTAACCCCCTAGTCACGCCCTGACCTACTCCACCATAGGAAATAAGGACTCTCTATGGTCAAGACGTGACAGGGAGTCCCGCTAGCGGAACAGCTTCCGGTGAAACTGGAGGGCARGCAATTCAAATAAATGATCATCGAAATTATGGATATTAAACATGTAGGTACATACAAGTGTCTTATATCGGTTGAAAGCTTAAATTATTGTTAATCTAACTGCACTGTCCAATTTACAATAGCCATTACAGCAAAAGCATGCCATGCGATTGTTTGAGGACGTCATCCCACATCAAAATATTTTTCCACCGGCACAGGTTTCATAAATTCACAAATAGCGATTAAATATTCACTTACTTTTTGAAAGTCTTCCTCTGATTTGTCATCCAAAGGGTCCCAGCTATAACATGTAGTGTCGTTTTTTTAGATAAAATCCTTCTTTATATCCCAAAAAGTCTGTTTAGTTGGCGCCATCAATTTGAGTAATCCACTCGTTCAACATGCAGAGGAAGGAATCCAAAAATCTACCACTAAACTTTGCTAAAACAAGTCAAAATAAGTATTTCATACGGAAAGAAGTATGTTCAACAGGAAATCGATATTAGCAGGTGCGTAAAATAAAGTTAAAAAAATAAAGAAATACCGTGGAATGAGGAGGTGTGTCCAAACTTTTGAATGGCACTGTACATATTGTTTAAATTACCTCGACTAGCCTGTACCCCTGCACATTGACTCGGTACCGGGACCCCCAGTATATAACATTGTTATTGTTATTTATTGTTACTTTCTCTACCTCAGTTTATTTAGTAAATATTTTCTTAACTCTTATTTTCTTAAAACGATATTGTTGATTAAGGGCTTGTACATAAGCATTTCACAGTAAGGTCTGCACCTGTTGTATTAGATTTGATTTGACTTGATTTCAACTTAAACATTTAATCATCAAATCAACAAGTCTATATATGCTTAGTTTAATAATACACTGAAAACCAACTTAAAGATACCAAAAACAATTTAGTCCAATCAATGTTGCTAAATATCATGTGGCTGTCCATGGTACTGATTTGTTGTGTTGTGTGTGTGTGTGTGTGTGGGTGTGTGTGTGTGTGTGTGTGTGTGTGTGTGGTGTGTGTGGTGTGTGTGTGTGTGTGTGTGTGTGTGTGTGTGTGTGTGCTGTGTGTGTGTGTGTGTTGTGTGTGTGTAAGTAAAATATAAAACAAATTGACTCACCCTGCTTGAGACTAGTTGATCGCCACATGCCATCCTCCTCTCTTTCATGTTGGCTAAACAGTCTATTGTCTCTATCATACAGTACATAGTTTTGTTGTCATAGGCTACCTAGATAAATGGTTGTTAGCCTGGACTTCCTTGCAATTGACCAACAATTAACCAGCCTAGTTAGTAAGCTAGTTAACATGAGCCTACTAGGCTACATATTGAACTTCAATCACCTCAGTCCAGCGGCACAACATATTAATTTATGATTGATCAGAATAACTGTTCTAAATCATTGGCCTGTACAGAGAATTAAGTCCAAATCCCCATCTCCATCCATGGCTTAGGAAAGGGCGATTTAACAAGCTAAGCTACTGAAGGACATCACACAAACAGTCAGAAACAACATATTTTCTGAAATGACATTTTGCTAAGGAAGTGATTTGATTGGTTCAGCCAAAACCAAACTTCCTCCCTTAGGGGGCGTTTTGCTGCACCAGGACAACCCACTGTTGAGCTCAGCTCACATGCTGTTAGCTAATAAAAAATATATTACAAATATCAAGGCGAGACCAAATCTTTTAGAGAAGATTATTAGGATCTCATCTCACTGTGCTATACCGTTGCTGCTTGCTGTTACTGTTTTGGCTTACTATGCTTTACTGTGCTGTACTGTTCTTCACTGGTGCTGTGCTGTTATTTCTGTCTGTGCTTTGTACTGTTGCTTCTGTGCTGTTCTGTACTGTGCTGTATTGTTTCTGTTCTATACTGTACTGTACTGTGCTGTTCTGTACTGTACTGTACTTGCTGTACTGTGCTGTATTGCTCTGTTCTTATACTGTTCTGTACTGGTGTATCTGTGCTGTATTGTGCTGTTCTGTTCTGGCACTGTTCCTGTACCTGTTCCTGTACTGTTTCTGCGCTGTGTGCTTTCTGTGTGCTGTTTTGGTACTGTTCCTGTACTGTTCTGCACTGTGTGGTTCTGTTGCTGTACTGTGCTCGTTCTGTACGGTTCTGTGCTTCTCTTCTCGTTCTGTCTGTTCTGCGTGTGAGCAGCTGGCCTAGGCTGTGCAGTATGCTATGCATCTGCTCTGCTAAACACTTGACCCTAACCCTACCCTAAAACTTCCCATTACAGACGACCCAGAAATGTCCATGAACTCTGGCAGATGGATCGAGGGGGAGTGAGAGAGGAAGTAAGGAGGACGAGATAATGCAGGCGAAGGCAATCTTAAACCATCTGTCTCTTTGTGTAAACATCATTCACTCCCCATTTCAGACAGATACCATATTATCTCTTCCCTGACATAGTGTCTCAAAAGCTAATAGTTCATGCCCTCTACATGGCAGGCACCGCATCAGGCTTCCACAAGTTCCATCTACCTCTCTGTTCCTACAGTAATACTAGTAGTAATCCTGAAGGGCTTCTGGAAGTGTCGTGTTAGACTGTCTTGTGCACAGTAAGAACCTGTGTTCTGGGTGCTCTGGGCTTCTGGGACAATGCTTGGCTTCTGATTCATCTTATCTATTCTGTTCCATCAAGTCTGGGATCGCTGACGCCCAAGCTACTCATCAAAGCCTGAAAACACACCACACACACATAAAGTACACAGGCGCATGCACATGCACACACACACACAAGCTAAACTCTTTCTATGACTGCCGCTAATACAAAACCCCATTAACCATTCAACCTTTCAATGGCAGAGAGCAATTAAGGAAGCACAGTCGGCCACCCACTTAGAATGTGTGTGTGTTGGGTGTGTGTGGTGTGTGGGTGGTGTGGGGTGTGTGTGGTGTGGGTGTTTGTGTGTGTTGGTGTTGTGTGTGTGTGTGTGGTTGTGTGTGTGTGTGTGCGTGAGTTGGTATGCATGTTTTTGGTTCCATTCTGTTTTTCCAAGAGAGCTGACTCGTGTACTCATAAACATTCCAATACTTTGTCGATATCTTTAATGTTGATATGGTACATTCATCAAAATGTTAATTAGCTGTCCTGCATCTTAGATACCTGGCGTCTTAGATAACCTCCATCTTAGATACCTGGCATCTTAGATACCTGGCATCTTAGATAAACCGCGTCTTAGATAAATTGCGACTTTGATACCTGCAGTCTTAGATAACTGGGGTCTTAGATACCTGCCGTCTTAGAAAACTGGGGTCTTAGATAACTGGGGCCTTAGATAACTGGGGTCTTAGATAACTGGGGTCTTAGATAACTGGGGTCTTAGATAACTGGGGTCTTAGATAACTGGGGTCTTAGATAACTGGGGCCTTAGAAAACTGGGGTCTTAGAAAACTGGGGTCTTAGATAACTGGGGTCTTAGATAACTGGGGTCTTAGCTGTCCTGCGTCTTAGATACAGTTGAAGTCAGAAGTTTACATACACCTTAGCCAAATACATTTAAAGTCAGTTTTTAGTAAAAATTCCCTGTCTTAGGTCAAATAGGATCACCACTTTATTTTAAGAATGTGAAACGTCAGAATAATAGTAGAGAGAATCATTTATTTCAGCTTTTATTTCTTTCATCACATTCCCAGTGGATCAGAAGTTTACCTACACTCAATTAATATTTGGTAGCATTGCCTTTAAATTGTTTAACTTGGGTCAAACGTTTCGGGMAGKCTTCCACAAGCTTCCCACAATAAGTTGGGTGAATTTTGGTCCATTCCTCATGACAGAGCTGGTGCAACTGAGTCAGGTTTGTAGGCCTCCTCGCACACGCTTTTTCAGTTCTGCCCACAAATTGTCTATAGGATTGAGGTCAGGGRTTTGTGATGGCCACTCCAATACCTTGACTTTGTTGTCCTTAAGCCATTTTGCCACAACTTTGGAAGTATGCTTGGGGTCATTGTCCATTTGGAAGACCCATTTGCGACCAAGCTTTAACTTCCTGACTGATGTCTTGAGATGTTGTTTCCATATATCCACATAATTTCCCCTCCTCATGATGCCATCTATTTTGTGACGTGCACCAGTCCCTCCTACAGCAAAGCACCCGCACAACATGATGCTGCCATCCCCGTGCTTCGCGGTTGGGATGYTGTTCTTTGGTTTGCAAGCTTCACACTTTTTCCTCAAAACATAACGATGGTCATTATGGCCAAACAGTTCCGTTTTTTCATCAGACCAGTATGATCTTTGTCCCATGTGCAGTTGCAAACCGTAGTCTGGCTTTTGGCGGTTTTGGAGCAGTGGCTTCTTCCTTGCTGAGCGGCCTTTCAGGTTATGTCGATATAGGACTCGTTTTACTGTGGATATAGATACTTTTGTACCCGTTTCCTCGAGCATCTTTACAGGCCATCCTTTGCTGTTGTTCTGGGATTGATTTGCACTTTTTGCACCAAGTATGTTCATTTCTTGGAGACAGAACGCGTTCCTCTCTGAGCGGTATGACGGCTGCGTGGTACCATGGTGTTTTACTTGCGTACTATTGTTTGTACAGAATGAACGTGGTATCTTCAGTCTTTGGAAATTGCTCCCAAGATGAACCAGACTTGTGGAGGTCTACAATTTTTTCTCGAGTTTCTTCGACTGATTTCTTTTGATTTTCCCATGATGTCAAGCAAAGAGGCACTGAGTTTGAAGGTAGGCCTTGAAATACATCCACAGGTATACCTCCAATTGACTCAAATGATGTCAATTAGCATATCAGAAGCTTCTAAAGCCATGACATCATTTTCTGGAATTTTCCAAGCTGTTTAAAGGCACAGTCAACTTAGTGTATGTAAACTTCTGACCCACTGGAATTGTGAAACAATGAATTATAAGTGAAATATTCTGTATGGTAATAATTGTTGGAAAATTTACTTGTGTCATGCACAAAGTAGATGTCCTAACCAACTTGCCAAAACTATAGTTTGTTACCAAGAAATTTGTGGAGTGGTTGAAAAATGAGCTTTAATGACTCCAACCTAAGTGTATGTAAACTTCTGACTTCAACTGTATACAGTACCAGTCAAACGTTTGGACACACCTACTTATTCAAGGGTTTTTATTCATTTTTACTATTTTCTACATTGTTGAATAACAGTGAAGACATCAAAACTATGAAATAACACACATGGAATCATGTAGTAACCCAATAAGTAGGCACCCTTTGCCTTGATGACAGCTTTGCACACGCTTGGCATTCTCTCAACCAGCTTCATGAGGTAGTCACCTGCAATGCATTTCAATTAACAGGTGTGCCTTGTTAAATGTTAATTTGTGGAATTTCTTTCCTTCTTAATGCGTTTGAGCCAATCAGTTGTGTTGTGACAAGGTAGGGGTGGTATACAGAAGACTGCCATATTTGGTAAAAGACCAAGTCCATATTATGCCAAGAACAGCTCAAATAAGCAAAGAGAACAACAGTCCATCGTTACTTTAAGACATGAAGGTCAGTCAATTCGGAAAAGGACTGCCACAGGAAAGGAAGACCCAGAGTTACCTCTGCTGCAGAGGATAAGTTGTTTAGAGTTACCAGCCTCAGAAATTGCAGCCCAAATAAATGCTTCACGGAGTTCAAGTAACAGACACATCTCAACATCAACTGTTCAGAGGAGACTGCATGAATCAGGCCTTCATAGTCGATTTGCTTTAAAGAAACCACTACTAAAGGACAACAGTAAGAAGAATAGACTTGCTTGGGCCAAGAAACATGAGCAATAGTCCAGTGGAAATCTGTCCTTTAGTCTGATGAGTCCAATTTTGAGAATTTTGGTTCCAACCACAGTGTCTTTGTGAGACGCAGAGTAGGTGGACGGATTATCTCTGCATGTGTGGTTCTGAAGTGAAGCTCGGAGGAGGAGGTGTGATGGTGTGGGGGTGCTTTGCTGGTGACACTGTCTGTGATTTATTTACAATTCAAGGCACACTTAACTAGCATTGCTACCACAGCATTCTGCAGCGATACACCATCCCATCTGGTTTGCACTTAGTGGGACTATCATTTGTTTTTCAACAGGACAATGTCCCAACACACCTATAGGCTGTGTATGGGCTATTTGACCAAGAATGCGTGTGATGGAGTGCTGCATCAGATGACCTGGCCTCCACAATCACCCGACCTCAACCGAATTGAGATGGTTTGGGATGAGTTAGACCGCAGAGTGAAGGAAACGAAGCCAACAAGTGCTCAGCATATGTGGGAACTCCTTCAAGACTGTTGGAAAAGCATTCCAGGTGAAGCTGGTTGAGAGAATACCAAGAGTGTGCAAAGCTGTCATCGAGGCTAAGGGTGGCTATTTTGAAGAATCCAAAATATAAAATATATTTCGATTTGTTTAACACTTTTTGGGTTACTTCATGATTCCATATGTGCTATTTCATAGCTTTGATGTCTTCACTATTATTCTACAATATTATTCTACAAATTATGGGGGTTGTATAGCAAAACAGAGAACATCATTGTGTAAATGGGAATCTCCCCCTTTCCACAGTGGGTCCAATTAGTTTGTAGCCCAAACGGTTCGGACGCTACCGAACAGAAGTTGGGACTTCGACGGTTCCTGAAACTTGTATGGGAATGCCATCTTGTTCGTGAGAGTCTCCCCTTTCCATAGAGTGGTCATAATAGTTTGTAGGTCAAACTGTTCGGACGCTACAGACGTTTTCGTGAGAAGACCYATTTTCAGGATGTCTCATGGTCTGACAAACATCGCTCTAGCTCTACCACCTTTCACCGCACATGTGGAAGTGCGACACTGGCAGATGCGGTTGATTGAGACTAATCCAATGCAAAACATATATCTCTAGTTTAAATTGATAGATATTGATGGGGAWTTTTTTATGTAACGTAAATTGATGCACTGCACTGGTGCGTCAATCGACTCTAAGGGGTTAACTGGCAGGAGAGCATCCAAATCAGCATGTATCGTTATACAACACAGCCCACCCACTGGGCACAAACTGGTTGAATCAATATCGTTTCAACGTAATTTGTCAACATATTGTGACGTGGTGTCAACGTGGAAAATACATTTGATTTAAAAACTGTAATCAGCCAGTACTGTTTTCATAAAATTTCAACCAGCTTTGTAAACATTAAAATTAGCGTAAAAACTTTTYCTTTAATACACTGACTTAACCTGACTAACAGGTTGTTACATCAATCTCATTTCAACATAATCATCAGAACTATGTATACATTGAAATTGGTTTGAAAGTTCCACATAGAAATCCTATATTCAACTGGGGGGTTGAAATGATGTTGAATTTTAGGTTCTAGAGCACCATTGTTTTATTCCTCCACCTGTCCTACCCGCAGGTTTGAAAATAATGTTACTGACAGTGTTTCTAGATGTTGTGCAACTCATTCAAATAGACTGCCAAGATTGTAATAGAACAACAACAATATAACTTTTTTATGATGTACATAGCAGGCAAAAACTGTCATAAAGATGTCATTGCAATACGTTTTGTCCACTGGGCAGTCTCAAGATCTCTCTGCCAGAACCCCTTTAAAATGTATATTCAGCTGTATAACCTTGTTATACCTTGTTAACCATTGTTCTAACCATGTAGTTAACCCATATTTGACTGGGTGGGTTTGCTGATGAAGCAGTTCTCATTTACCTGTAAGTAGTTCTGACAACTCCTCATCTCTTTCCTATATCTCAGCCCACCTCCTGCCCCTCCTGCACTGCTGTGACCTCTTCATATAACACACGCACGTACACACACACATACACACACGTATACACACAGTAACGTTGTTCCTTCCCGGCTCCGCCAACCTGACTCAAACTATGACCAACACTTATGGAATTTAAAAGAACGAATAAGTACAAACTGTTTTGGACACAGTCTGTCCTGACTGTGCAGACACACCCCTGCTCTCTCCATCCATCCTGCTCTCTCTCTCCATCCATCCTCCTCTCTCTCTCTCCATCTTCCTCTCTCTCTCTCCACCCATCCTCCTCTCTCTCACTCCATCCATCCTGCTCTCTCTCTCGCCATCCATCCTCCTCTCTCTCTCCATTCATCCTGCTCTCAATTCAATATCAAAATGGTATGACAAAAAAACAGGAGGAATAAGAAATACTACAAGTACATTAGAGTGTCTAGTTTGAGAAACAGACGCCTCACAAGTCCTCAACTGGCATCTTCATTAAATAGTACCCACAAAACACCAGGCTCAACGTCAACAGTGAAGAGGCGACTCCGGGATGCTGGCCTTCTAGGCAGAGTTGCAAAAAAAAAGCCATATCTCAGACTGGCCAACAAAAAGAAAACATTAAGATGGGCAAAAGAACACAGACACTGGACAGAGGAACTCTGCCTAGAAGGCCAGCATCCCGGAGTCACCTCTTCACTGTTGACGTTGAGACTGGTGTTTTGTGGGTACTATTAAATGAAGCTGCCAGTTGAGGACTTGTGAGGTGTCTGTTTCTCAAATTAGACACTCTAATGTACTTGTCCTCTTGCTAAGTTGTACACCGGGGCCTCCCACCCATTCTGGTTAGAGCCAGTTTGCGTTGTTCTGTGAAGGGAGTAGTACACAGCGTTGTACGAGATCTACAGTTTCTTGGCAATTTCTCACATGGAATGGCCTTAATTTCTCAGAACAAGAATAGACTGACGAGTTTCTTAAGAAAGTTCTTTGTTTCTAGCCATTTTGATCACTTTGTTTCTAGCCATTTTGAGCCTGTGATCGAACCCACAAATGCTGATTCTCCAGATACTCAACTAGTCTAAAGAAGGACAGTTTTATTGCTTCTTTAATCAGAACAACAGTTTTCAGCTGTGCTAACATAATTTCAAAAGGGTTTTCTAATGATCAATTAGCCTTTTAAAATGATAAACTTGGATTAGCTAACACAACGTGCCATTGGAACACAGGAGTGATGTATGTAGAGATTCCATAAAAAAATCTGCCGTTTCCAGCTACAATAGTCATTTACAACATTAACAATGTCTACACCGTATTTATGATACATTTTATGTTATTTTAATTGACAAAAAATTAGTTTTTCTTTCAAAAACAAGGACATTTCTAAGTGACCCCAAATTTTTATACTATTTTTATATTGAATACTGCATTGTTGGGAAGGGCTTGCAAGTTAAGCATTTCTCTGTACTTGTGCATGTGACGAATAAAACCTTGAAAGCGCTCTCTCTGTTTTCTCTATCCATCACAGCACCCGAAGCAGGGCTGGAGAGTGTGCAGCCCAGGCCATTCCCTCTCCTCTCCTCTCCTCTCATCTCCTCTCCTCTCCTCTACTCTCCTCTGCTCACCCAGCCTTACCGCAGCATAACAACCATCCCAGGTTGGGTCTATTTCTGTCCTTCTGTCTCCCTGCTTTTACCAACGTTCTTCTGACGTCTCTCCAGCAGTAAACAGATGAAGGATGTTAATGGATATAGCAGTAAGCATCAGCTAAAGAGAATTATGAGTGAAGTAAGAATCTGAAAAACCATTTAATGCTCTATTTGAGGACATTGGCATTACAGTGAAATTCATATTGCTTAGGAGACTGTGTAGCTTTGTGTGTCGTCAATTACACTTACTGTTAGTTAACGTAGTTGCCTGCAAGGCAATTTCAACGTGATTAATTTTATGTCTAAATGTAATCATGTGTCACATTATAAAGATGAGATTTAGGGCCACAATTTGTGACATCCCTGATAAAAACAATTAAGTAGTGAAACTAATGGGGATATTCCGAGGAGGGAGGAGAGGATCATTCACACATTTCATCTGGGAAATTGCTAAGTCACTGGAAGTGCAGAGTGGCATTCTCTCTCTCTCTCGCTCTCTCTCTAAACCTTCTCCAGCTACATAAAGAGAAGATGAGGTTCTCTCTCACTCTTTCGTAAACACACACACCACCCAAACAGACACACACCCCACACGCTTATGGGAGTAAATAATTGGGTATCGTTCAGCCATGATAATGGAGGATAGCAGCATTCTGCAGCTGGACCTCCTCCTGGTCTCCTTCTTCTCCTTCTCCTCCTCCTGGTCTTCTTCTCCTTCTCCTTCTTCTCCTTCTCCTTCTCCTGGTCTCCTTCTCCTTCTCCTCCTCCTGGTCTCCTTCTCCTTCTTCTCCTTCTCCTTCTCCTGGCTGTCCTTCTCCTTCTCCTCCTCCTGGTCTCCTTTTCCTGGTCTCCTTCTTCCTTCTCCTGGTTCTCCTTCTCCTTCTTCTCCTTATCCTGGTCTCCTTCTCCTTCTCCTGTCTCCTTCTCCGGTCTTCTTCTCCTTCTCCTTCTTCTCCCTTCTCCTGTGTCCTTCTCCTTCTCTTCCTCCTGGTCTCCTTCTCCGTCCTTCTCCTGGTCTCCTTCTCCTGTCTCCTCTTCTCCTTTCTTCTCCTTCTCTCTTCTTCTCCTTCTCCTTCTTTCTCCTTCTCCTCCTCCTGGTCTTCTTCTCCTTCTCCTTCTTCTCCTTCTCCTTCTCCTGGTGTCATTCTCCTTCTCCTCCTCCTGGTCTCCTTCTCCTGGTCTCCTTCGCCTTCTCCTTCTCCCGGCATAAGCCCTGCTATCTGACTCATAAAAACATCTGCGACAAGGACATATCCAACTGCATGCTTTTACAAATCAAAGATTGCTGCCATTTCCTTCTGAACTGATGGGCACCTCAGACCCCCATCACATCGCCTCAGGGCATTGTCACTGTCACACCAACTGACTCATCGAAGCCATCAATGGACCAGATCCTAGGCAGCCTTATATTGACAATGGATAGATTACATCTCTCTAGAGACCCTCTGAGGCCTTTGTTGTACATCAGAGACTACGTAGATTTWGCCTGCACTGATCTGTCTCCTATCTTACAAAGGTAATGGGATAGATACAAATTAGTTTGGCTACAATGTACTGTCTAACACTAGAAAATATTACCTAGGTGGCTGTCACGCCCTGACCTTAGAGATCCTTTTTATGTCTCTATTTTGGTTTGGTCAGGGCGTGAGTTGGGGTGGGCATTCTATGTTTTGTGTTCTATGTTTTCTATTTCTATGTGTTTGGCCGGGTGTGGTTCTCAATCAGAGGCAGCTGTCTATCGTTGTCTCTGATTGAGAACCATACTTAGGTAGCCTTTTCCCACCTGTGTTTTGTGGGTAGTTGTTTTCTGTCTTTGTGTCTGTACCAGACAGAACTGTTTGGTGTTGTTCATTTTTCGTTTATCTCTTTGTTATTTCTGTCATAGTATTCACTTTTCCAATAAAGGCATGAACACTTACCACGCTGCGTTTTGGTCTCCTCCCTTAGACGATCGTTACAGTGACATCGTCTGCTAAACCCCATTTCTGACTCATAACAGTCTGAATTAATCTAAGCTAAAACAATAAATCTGTCGCTAATTTAGCTTTTTTTTATGGTGAGGAAGTCTTAGTCTCCCCATTTTACATCTAGCTAAGAATTTGTGTGCTTCAAAATGCAGTATTTCTTAAGTTTGACAATGCGCACTAAATGTCTCCAACATTAGCAGCCTGCTAGCTGAGCCAGTCACTGAAACAATGATGCTAACCAACCTACCTGCTTAGTGCTGCACACACAGTGTTACATGCTTTCAAACAAGCTAGCTAGTTAGCAAGCTACTGTACTATTGTTATTTCTAACATTATTCTGAGTTTTCATGAAGCAGCTATTCTGCCGTGATTCATTGAGTCTCCGTCACTAAGCACGTGTCTGTAGACACAGTACACAGACTCATATACAATTCAAATAAAACAATAGCCCACACCATAGAGATATACAGAGAGGCTGATGTTCTATTTAATTCTATGCTGATCACAGCAACAATGCAACATAGTGGGGATGAAACCTCTGAATGGAACTTGAAACGAGTTATACACCATCAGTCCCCATCAGATCTAATTCAGTGGGAAGCTCAGTGGTGTGGAGGGAGGAAACAGTGAAAACGGGGTTTCCTAAAACTAAATCAATGATTGACAACTATGATAATCCCATCCATTATGCTTTTCAATGGTTACTGACTCAGAGTGTTGATTTGATTGGTTCTAATTCTGGCAACACTTTAGTAACAATGAACATATGAAAACAATAAGCTAGAGAGAGTATTAACAGAATATTTTCTGCTAATTTAATTGATGTTTAATTTAGGGTATGAAGTGATGGCCTTTATCATCTGATGAAGATTTTATAATTAATTAAATACATTTGAATCTCCTAAATTGACTGAGTTGACCTCAGTCAGCAACAACAACATCAACAATGACTAAGGTCAAGGCAGGGGCGGACTGGGACCAGTAATCGGCCCTGGCATTTCTAACACACCGGCCCATTTTTTCCCTTGAGGCCCCCACTATTAGCCAAATTATTATAATTTTGCCACCCAAAAAATTACTAGTTAGACAGGCACCCTGGGCAAAAAGTGGACCAGCCCATCTGGCATTTGCCCGAAATGGCCAGTCCGGCCCTGGGTCAAGGTGATGATAACAGCAATGACAATACAACAATGGTCTGGTTAAATCAAGGGTTCCTAACATACTGTAGCTTTCCCCAATTCCAAGAAGGCAGGGAAGTGTGGGATGCACTTTTATAGTATTTCAATAGGGCCAAAGAGACAAACCTTTGAGTTGAGCAGGCACAAGGCTTGTCTTCACTAAAGTGGGGGTGTTACGTTTTGCACACTTGCATTCATACACGTACAAACACTGGATCCTACTGTGACACTCACAACCTGGTGTATGTGACATGACACACTGTTGGGCCAGGGGAGGGAACAAAGTGGAGTTTCTCTCTTTCGGGTCCGCAACACACAACACACACACACAACACACACACAACACACCACACACACACACTTATAACTCTGTTGTGTGGAGGGGAGCCAAGGTCTCAAAGCATCATCACAGTGACAATAACTCATACTGCAGCAGAGTACACAGATCAATAACTCATACTGCAGCAGAGTACACAGATCAATACCATACTGCAGCAGAACACACAGATAAATATACTGCAGCAGAGTACACAGATCAATACTCATACTGCAGCAGAGTACACAGATCAATAACTCATACTGAATACAACAGATAATAACACATACTGCAGCAGAGTACACAGATCAATAACTCATACTGCAGCAGAGTACACAGATCAATAACCATACTGCAGCAGAGTACACAGATCAATAACTCATACTGAGCAGACAGAGTCCACAGATCAATAACTCATACTGCAGCAGAGTCAACAGATCAATAACTCATACTGCAGCAGAGTACACAGATCAATAACTCATACTGCGCAGCAGAGTACACAGATCAATAACACATACTGCAGCAGAGTAAAAAAACAGATCAATAACACATATTGCAGGTCCTATACCCTCTACACCAGAGTCACTATCTGACCATACTGCCTGTCTATAGCCTCTACACCAGAGTCACTATCTGACCATACTGCCTGTCCTATAGCCTCTACACCAGAGTCACTATCTGGCCATACTGCCTGTCCTATAGCCTCTACACCAGAGTCACTATCTGACCATACTGCCTGTCCTATAGCCTCTACACCAGAGTCACTATCTGACCATACTGCCTGTCCTATAGCCTCTACACCAGAGTCACTATCTGGCCATACTGCCTGTCCTATAGCCTCTACACCAGAGTCACTATCTGACCATACGGCCTGTCCTATAGCCTCTACACCAGAGTCACTATCTGGCCATACTGCCTGTCCTATAGCCTCTACACCAGAGTCACTATCTGACATACTGCCTGTCCTATAGCCTCTACACCAGAGTTACTATCTGGCCATACGGCCTGTCCTATAGCCTCTACACAGATGCACTATCTGGCCATACTGCCTGTCCTATAGCCTCTACACCAGGTCACTATCTGGCCTTACTGCTGTCCTATAGCCTCTACACCAGAGTCACTATCTGCCATACTGCCTGTCCTATAGCCTCTACACCAGAGTCACTATCTGCAATACGGCCTGTCCTATAGCCTCTACACCAGAGTCACTATCTGGCCATACTGCGGTCCTATAGCCTCTACACCAGAGTCACTATCTGGCCATACTGCTGTCCTATAGCCTCTACACCAAGTCACTATCTGGCCATACTGCCTGTCCTATAGCCTCTACACCAGAGTCACTATCTGGCCATACTGCCTGTCCTATAGCCTCTACACCAGAGTCACTATCTGGCCATACTGCCTGTCCTATAGCCTCTCAACCAGAGTCACTATCTGGCATACTGCCTGTCCTATAGCCTCCAAACCAGAGTCACTATCTGGCATAGGCCGCTATAGCCTCTACACCAGACCTATCTGGCCATATGCCTGTCCTATAGCCTCACACCAGAGTACTATCTGGCCATACGCCTGTCCTATAGCCTCTACACAGAGTCACTATCTGCGATACGCCTGTCCTATAGCCTCAACACAGATCACTATCTGACCATACTGCTGTCCTATAGCCTCTACACCAGAGTCACTATCTGGCCATACTGCCTGTCCTATAGCCTCTACACCAGAGTCACTATCTGGCCATACTGCATGTCCTATAGCCTCTACACCAGAGTCACTATCTGGCCATACTGCCTGTCCTAAGCCTCTACACCAGAGTCACTATCTGGCCATACTGCCTGTCCTATAGCCTCTACACCAGAGTCACTATCTGGCCATACTGCCTGTCCTATAGCCTCTACACCAGAGTCACTATCTGCATACTGCCTGTCCTATAGCCTCTCACACCAGAGTCACTATCTGCCATAGCTGTCCTATAGCCTCTACACCAAAGTCACTATCTGGCCATACTGCCTGTCCTAAGCCTCTACACCAGAAGTCACTATCTGGCCATACTCCCTGTCCTATAGCTTCAAACACCAGAGTCACTATCTGGCCTACTGCCTGTCCTATAGCCTCTACACCAGAGTCACTATCTGGCCATACTGCCTGTCCTATAGCCTCTACACCAGAGTCACTATTCTGGCCATACTAGGAAGGACAAACCACATGCCATGTTAACTATTAAAGAACCAGCAAGCTCAGAGTATGCGGGGGTAAGTGTATATCAATGATCTACTGTGGTGTAAGGAAACTCTGGTAGATTCTCTGACCTATCCATCCTGTCAAATTAGTGTTGAGGGAGAGGAGGAACTCACTGCAGACTGTTGAGATGCACTCAGGACTGGTAGTCAGGAGTCAGTCTGTGGATCTTGGATTTAGGCAGTGATTAAAGGATTGAGGGAGGGAGGGAGAACAGCACTTTATTATTGATACACTGACATATACAGTGGTAGGTGTGTGTACAATTGTACCTGGGTGCATGCATACAGTACCTATGTGCTTGCATGTATGCGTGCATACGTGAGTGTTTGTTTGTGTCTGTATTTATTAACGCTGTGTGTGTTTTAGAGTGCTTAGACTCAAAGCTGGAGGTCAGACTGGAGGGAGTAATTAATATCAACAGAAAGTGTGAAGGAACAGAGTCAAACACTACAACACCTTTCAGCATCAGCATCTGGAAATAGACAGGCCAGTACATCAACACCTTGTGAAGTAGAGGCCCATCAAAGCCATTGAATGGTTCAGTAGGAACATATGTTCCAACTGTATTCTGGTCAACCCCTAGCTGATAGCCTGGATACCAGTCTGCTATCCATCCCCCCCCCCCCCACACACACACACACACACACACACACACACACACACACACACACACACACACACACACACACACACACACACACACACACACACAACACACACACACACACACACACACACACCTCTACGTCTTCCTATTTCTCCTCTGATCTGGTAGAAGTGTATTAGCTTTGTGCATGGTTGGAAGTTAGTCTTCTCCACCTCTCTCTCTCAGGGTCAACTGGC
>NC_036871.1:35601817-35659386 GCF_002910315.2 Salvelinus sp. IW2-2015 | reverse complement strand
TAACCCACACACACCACACACACACACACACACACACACACACACACACACACACACACACACACACACACACACACACACACACACACACACACACACACACACACACACACACACACACACACACACACACACACACACACACAACACACACACACACACACACACACTTTTAGATAACTCTGTTGTGTGGAGGGGAGCCAAAGGTCTCAAAGCATCATCCACAGTGAACAATAACTCATACTGCAGCAGAGTACACAGATCAATAACTCATACGCAGCAGAGTAACAGATCAATAACCATACTGCAGCAGAGTACACAGATCAATAACTATACTGCAGCAGAGTACACAGATCAATAACTCATACTGCAGCAGAGTACACAGATCAATAACTCATACTGCAGCAGAGTACACAGATCAATAACTCATACTGCAGCAGAGTACACAGATCAATAACTCATACTGCAGCAGAGTACACAGATCAATAACCATACTGCGCAGCAAGTACACAGATCAATAACTCATACTGCAGCAGAGTACACAGATCAATAACTCATACTGCAGCAGAGTACACAGATCAATAACTCATACTGCAGCAGAGTACACAGATCAATAACTCATACTGCAGCAGAGTACAAACAGATCAATAACACATACTGCAGCAGAGTACACAGATCAATAAAACACAGTATTTGCAGGTCCTATACCCTCTACAACCAGAGTCACTATCTGACCATACTGCCTGTCCTATAGCCTCTACACCAGAGTCACTATCTGACCATACTGCCTGTCCTATAGCCTCTACACCAGAGTCACTATCTGGCCATACTGCCTGTCCTATAGCCTCTACACCAGAGTCACTATCTGACCATACTGCCTGTCCTATAGCCTCTACACCAGAGTCACTATCTGACCATACTGCCTGTCCTATAGCCTCTACACCAGAGTCACTATCTGGCCATACTGCCTGTCCTATAGCCTCTACACCAGAGTCACTATCTGACCATACGGCCTGTCCTATAGCCTCTACACCAGAGTCACTATCTGCCATACTGCTGTCCTATAGCCTCTACACCAGAGTCACTATCTGACCATACTTGCCTGCTCCCTATGCATCCTCTCTCTTGCTGTGACAGGGAAGGCTATACAACCTTATGGGCAAATAGTACATTTCATTTAGTCCAATCATTAATGGCAGGGAATTAGTGTGTTATCACTCTTCTTAATTGCAAGAAACTAAATCCCCGTAGCCTGAGTTAGATTTAGATTTTTGTATTTTTATTTCACCTTTATTTAACCAGGTAGGCCAGTTGAGAACAAGTTCTCATTTACAACTGTGACCTGGCCAAGATAAAGCAAAGTAGTGTGACAAAAAACAACACAGAGTTACACATAGAATAAACAACATTACAGTCAATAACACAATAGAAAAATCTATATACAGTGTGTGCAAATGCAAATGGAGTAGATGGCTGAGTGCCAAATGCAGGCCTGCTGTTAACTTTTTTAAATATATATTTTTAAACGTCAATGAAAGTTATAGTGGTGCTGCTCCTTCTATTGTACCTCTGGTATTTGCTAACTCACGTGTGGTTTTAAGAATTAACATGAAACACTTTAACTAGTTGCCTTGAACACTGCTCCCTTGCAACTCAACAAGCACCAGCTGCTACTAACTGCCAATCATCCTCCACACCTGTCCTCAATCTCCTTAATCACCACAGCCACACTACTTTAACCTGACAAATGAACATTCCTTCTCTATGTTCTGTAGTGCATGACGTGTTGCATTACACCATGCATTACTACCTTTATCAAGTCTTTGCATCCCTTCACCTTTTATCTAGTATCTTTTAGGTTCTTCCAAGGATCTCCTGGGGAGGGTCATCTGCAGCCCTCGGCTTCATCTGGTCCATTCTAATTCTCCTCCTGAATCTTCGTTCGCAAATCAATTTCCTCAATAAATATTCTAAACCCATTTCAAAGTCTGGTCCTTAAACTTGTGAAACATAACACTTGAAACGCTATGTGGAGGTCATACATGGTGTTAAAGGACGGGGAAACATGCGTAGTGGAGCCTTTTATAGGCTGGTCATACTCATTAGGAGTGCACACGTGTGAACCTCATTCTTCACTGTGAAAAGGTTAAACAGATACAATGTCCTGTGTGGAGGACATGACTTGGAACTCTATCGTCAAGATTGTTCAGTGGGCAGAACTCCATTGAATGCTAAGTTTAATTTACATCAGGAAATGAAATATTTGTACTGAACTCTCTTTGGGGATATTTTTCTAAAGTCAACTTTCTGTTTTGTAGACTGAAGATCAGTTTGGATGATTGCTCAGTTTGTTTCTTTGTGTCGGTGGTGGTGGGGGGGGGGGTGTATACCTGAGACCTAAAAGCTTCAGTTAGCGATCCAGGTTAATACCTATACTTTAGCTCAGTGGGCTAACACAGATCAGCATTGCAAATAATAATCTCTTCTTAATTGATTTAACATGTATAAATAAAGGTAAAATAAATAAATAAATCACTTGTAGGCCGCAGGAGATCTAGGTTTCAAACCCAGTCGTCCCATGTGTTCACCCATCCCACTAAACTCTTCTTGACCCTGTCGAAATGTATTCAGCTCTCAAACACAAAATGTCTTGGGGTTGTTACAGAAAGTTCTCCTGAGAAAAAGACTGCAGCAGACACCATCCTCTAAATTTGCCATTTCATCATTTGCAAGGGAACAGGGAGGTTAGGTGTGATTAAGGCTAAAAATCAGCTTGTAGACTCGCTAATTAAACCCAGTGAAAACAGCAATCAGCACATTCTGATTTTAGCCCTAACACTGGCGTGATTTCCAATTTTAGAATATAACATTCCACAGACATGCACACAGGCATGCACATGCACCAACGCACATGTGCACACACACACACACACACCACACACACACACACACACACACACACACACACACACACACACACACACACACACACACACACACCACACACAACCACACACACACACCACAAAACCGCACACACACACACACACACACACACACACACACACACACAAATGCTTTTATTTGGATAAACAGTGAACCATGGTGAACCATCTATTACATTCTGACAGTCAGGAGTCTGTAAAGGCCTCCTTCATATGCAGGCAGATCGCTCAAGAGTGACTTCAAAATTGGACATCCATACATCCAGGGCACGCCAGGGCAAGTCGGGAAATGCTTTCAATCCCGCCCACTAGGGACAACAGTGAGCACTATTACCATCAAGTAGGCTAGGGTTTTGCTAGGGCGTGGACGGGGTGGTGAATGGGCATAATCCCATGTCTCTGGATGTGTGTGTGTGTGTGTGTGTGCGTGCGTGCGTGCGTGCGTGCGTGCGTGCGTGCGTGGTGCGTGCGTGCGTGCGTGTGTGGACACTAGTTTTGGAGCAACTTCGAAATTTGATGTTTGGAGAAATGTGGATAAATGCCTAACTCTGCAGTGAGACTGTGAGAGCTTGTTGCCATGTGGACATGCTACCATTATCAGCTGAAACAGAGCAGTATTCCTAGACACACAGACACACACACACACTGCATGATCTACCAATGGAAACAGGATGTGACACTCAATCAATTGTTCTTTCATGTGTGATCCAGGCACACACACACACACGCACACACACGCACACACACGCACACGCACACACAGTGTGACCTTGGATATAGACATGACCGGTCTTGAGTGTACATGTCTCCTTCACCATAATATCCCCTCTGCAATTCATCCCATACCACAATCAACACTCTCAGCAGGACAGTACAGCTATAACAGGAACTAATTTACATGGCTACCAGGCCTGGAGATCTTTTGATAAAAGCAGAAGAGGTACAGGAAGAGTGTGGTGGCTGGGATTGAGGTTCCTTGGTTTGAGAAATAGAAAAACTGAATGGGAGTTGCCAGAAATAAACCAGACACAGTCTAGCTTGTTCTTTATATTGAGTTCCAGAATAAATGTTATCTAGGTTCTTGATAAAACACAATGTTTTGTTTATTGTTCTGTTCATTGTAAATATTCTGGGAGCTTAGGGAAAAGTTTTGTCAAAGATTCTGTCTCATCCCACCTATGTGCAAAGGCTTCCATCGTCAGAAAACTCTACCTGACCCTTTTGGCAAGTGAGTGTCTTCTCTCCTGCAGTGAAAATTGAACTGACATATACCTGGAGATGTGAGATGGAGGGAGAGCGGGAGTACTCTATTTTTAAAGGCGAGATTCGCAGCGTGCCCCTGGGGAGAACGCATCCACTGGCTCCCCTCCTAGGATACCACTGCAGGAGGAACCTCTTAGCAGCTGAGACAGCAGCAGAGAGAGTTACCTGACTGTGTGTGGGACAGACCAGGGATTTGGATGCAATCTATGTGTATGTGTAAGAGAGAGAAAGAAAGGAAGAGAGAGAGTGTGTGTGTGTGTGTGTGTGTGTGTGTGTGTGTGTGTGTGTGTGTGTGTGTGTGTGTGTGTGTGTGTGTGTGTGTGTGTGTGTGTGTGTGTGTGTGTGTGTGTGTGTGTGTGTGTGTGTGATGGAGCCAAGGCTACTTTCCCTCCAGACTTTTTAGGATTACACTAAGCTACTTGGTTTTAAGCAGTGGTTTGCAAACTTTGTTGGCTACTGACACGAGTGATCCAGCCATGACCTGCCAGTTTATCCCGATCCCCAATTTGGATTACCATTAGATTAAGAGTGAATATTATTAGATAATACTGTACAGTTTTTGGTAATATACCATAATGGGATTCATTGATCAAATGATCAACCAAAGATCATGTGTTGAGTGGAAACATGTTAAAATGTTCATCCTTGCTCTTATGTGATGAACTGTCAAATATTTAAGAGCATAATAAAGTTAATTGTATTTTACTGAATATCTAAAGCCATTCTGTACCGCAGTGTATGACTGTGTGCCGAATAAAAAGCAGGAAGTGAGTCGGAATAGCACCGTCATCATCCTGCTTCACTCTTACAAATATAAAACAAGGTATTCCATTAGTCATGGCAACTTTTAGCTATTTGGTGAAACAACATAGCAGTGCCTTTTCAGCTCAATGCTTTTTGCTCYGTTGCTGTGACAATCACAGGCAGCCAGGAATGTAGACAGGCAACCTTGGCCAGCAGGAAAGCTTTGTACACAGTCAGAGAGGAGGACACAAGGCCCACACATACGGTTTGTCAGCTTAACTTTCTGACTCACTCACACGCACACTGGCTACACATCTCCACTGTAAACATCTGAAGATATTATGTTTGGTGCAGCGCTAGTTCTTCGGCTGACAGGAAGCCCTTTTGAAAAAGGATTCGAGTAGGCCTAAACTCAGTCACTGTTTCTGACGTAAGAAAATGCACTTTAGGCCTACTTGAACCTTTTTTCAAAAGGACAACCTAACGGTTTCATTGTACCCACATAACAGATTTCCTAAGGATTCATGACTCATGATAGCTGCCATAATATGACATGAGTTATAGCTCTTGACTATTTATGATGTCTGTAACATCATTACTAGGACGTAGGCCAAAGGGCTCAAGTAAAATGCTAGTGAAATCCTATAACCTTGTGTACAAGGCTTTTAGTCTCTCTCTAGCCTTATACAACAACAATCAACTCTGTTGTTCTGGATGTTCTGTGTCTGTGATGATGAATGGCTGTGGGGGTGGATTGTACACAAGCTTTAGCCAGACCCACAGGCTTCTCTGGCCAGATCCAGTGTTGCAGAGTGAGCCAAGGTGGAGGCACACTGGCATCCAAACCACTGAGAGAGCAGTCCATAGCCCTGTTCAATAAATCATCTCTTTGTCCCCTCCGAGTAATATATTTTTTTACATTTACATTTSAGTCKTTTAGCATACACTGTTATCCAGTGCGGCGTACAATTAGTGCATTAATCTAAAGATAGCTAGGTGGGACTACCACATAATCACTGATCCAACCTCGAAAGGGAGGTGAAAACAAGAGCTTAGATCCATTCATGTCAGAAAGGGGATTACTTCAAGACAGGGAGGTAAGAAAGAAGGAGGCATTGCAAAAGTATTGGAATAGGGCTCAGGGCACAGACTACAGTGGATTACGGGAGAGAAATGGGATGAGACTGATGGTAGAGATGACTCATCCGGGTGTATCTCAATAGGGTGAAGTGGCTTTTCCTCTCCTCATCTCCTTTCCTCCAACTGCACTGGCATCAAACTGGACGAGTGAAAGCACAGATAAATGATTGATTGTTTTACCATAGCCTTTGTTTTAAGACCAGTACAGATGAAGGGAACAAAGAGGGAAGGGCCCTTTAGACTGTCTGTATTTCTACATAGCTTCCTTGTACTAATTAGGGGTAATATTCCCTGGTGTGTCAACACTTCAATCCAATTTGTAAGTCGCTCTGGATAAGAGCGTCTGCTAAATGACTTAAATGTAAATGTAAATGTAAATGTTAATGCTTCATTGATACAGATTGAATAGAGCCGTAGTACTACACAGTTTAAATCCCCTAGAGTCAATGTCCGTGCCCCGCGGGAATCTAATTAGCATAATTTAAAAATCCCAATAAAAATCTGTCAATTTAAGCTAGAGATATCAGCTTGCATTAGATGCCTCTTAATCCACCAAATCCGCCGATGTCACACTTCCTCATCTGCGGTGAAAGGTGACAGAGTCTTCTCACAAAATCACCTGTAGCAACCGAATGGTTATGACCCCTATGGCCCCTCTYTGGAAATATGAGACTCTCACAAACACAACGGTGTTCTCCGTTTTGCTCTCTGACCGCCAAATGTGRCTTGGGACTCGTCTGAAGTCGCTACAGCCGATCTGACAACTTCTGTCTGTAGCGTCCGAACAGTTTGGGCTACACACTAGGCCCAGATTTGGGTTTCCCCTCTGTGGAAAGGTGAGACTCTCACAAACACATACATGTTGGTTGTCTTTCTCTAGGACGCCAACAGTCCTCACAAGACTCGTCTGAATGGCCCCCAGAACCAGTTGAAGAATACTGTATATGGCGTCTGTTTTGTGCCAAAAATAAGGGGTTAAATACATGTCAAAGAAATTCAACAAATTCCATGTAGTAAATATGTTATTCAATGTGTTTGTGTAGGCAAGTAGCAGTAAGGCCAAAAATATGTTTTCATTAAATTATTTTTTATTATTTTTGGGGGATACTTCAATGGGTCTTAACATTCTAAATCAAATAGCTAAATGGTCCTTGGTATGACCTTCTTAAAACAATTCCATATAGCTTAGTAGAACCCCCCTCCCCCAGCTTAGACAGGGCTTAGACTGTTATGGGTTTTAAGTGTCTGCCAGCCCCAGTATGCTAGGGTACAACAACTACATTTAATGAAGTTACCATTGAAGTAAACTCTTCAGAAGTTCCTCGTCCAGGACAGAAGATGATTTATAAAGAGCCTTCTGGGAGTGGTTAAAGAAATTCTTCACAAAATCGATTCAAAGGCTTGTGTGTCGCTAAGTGGAGACAAATTAGTTTTGTCAGTCCTTAAGTTGATGGGCCATTGATTTCTGACTGAATAGTGGCAACCTTTCCCCAATAGAATCTTTCCCCCACGGGAACCACACCTGTTGGCATTCTCACAAACAATCGCAACATTGTTTCAATAATATATAGAACTTTTCTCGCAGCTCTGGTATATAAAGCTTTTTTGAAGCCTTGCTCACAATTAATTCTGTGGCAGCACAATGACCAAACAATATACTGTATGTGAGGCTCTTGATCATATCTTTGATCATGACACTGGTGAGGAGGAGAGAGGCCAGGAACCTGACAGTGAAGATGCATTAGAGGAGGAAGTGTCAGAAGTTGAAGACAACACAGAATATGATCCAGACCAAGAGACACCGGATGTGGAACAATCCAGTGATGAGGAAGAGGSKCCTGCTGAGGTTGTTGTTACATTCTGGTCAAAGAARGGGAATTTGTCCTGGTCTTCATCCCCACCTGAGAGGAGAGGTCGGCTGTCGGCTGAAAATGTTATCKGGATGACCCCAGGGCCAARGAGATACGCCATATCCCGGATTGATGACAGAAAATCCTGCCACTATTTAAACATTTGAAATGGTTTCAAAACAAATGTCATTGTTAAACTTTGACACAAAGTAGTCTGTGATAAATAACACAATATGTTTCATCTGAGTATGTGTAATAGTCCAAATAATCCATACATGATGCTTTTTTTACTCAAAAAATAGTTGTATGAGCTCAGGTCAATGAGGCCTACAGGCCAGAAATAGCAAATAGAAGTTCAAAACTTGTAATGATCACAAGAACTTAAGTTGATACAATGATCTAACACAACATTAGGTGATAATATATGGATTATTATGGATTTATAATCAGCTATAATTGGGCGGTCATTTTGGACCGGGAACACAGAATGAATTAACATTAAACGAACACAACAGGAGGGTTAAGGTATCTTTACTTTTCCTCAAGTATGACAATTATGTACCTTTTCCACCAAGTCTGTCCAAATCAGCTCATTATGAATGGTCTGCTGTGACAGAGAGACTGTGGCTGACATCTAGTGGTGAAAACTGTCAATTCAGTTTATAGGACAGAATGACTGATCACATCCACTGAGACTCGGAGGTCCTTCATATTCCCATCACTCCCCACAGCAGGTAGCAGTGTCTTTTAGTGATTAGAGTCTGTACCTCTAGTTCATTATGTACAGTGACACAGCAGTCTGGGACAGAGAGAGGAAGAGAGAGAGGGAGAGAGAGAAGGAGAGAGACAGACAGAGATTGATTTAGTTAGCTAGGTACTCTTGCTGCCTGTTGTGGTGTGTGTGGTGTGTGTGTGTGTGTGTGTGTGTGGTGTTGTGGTGTGGTGGTTGTGTGTGTTGTGTGTGTGTGTGTGTGTGTGTGTGTGTGTGGTTGTGTGTGTGTGTGTGTGTGTGTTGTGTGTGTGTGTGTGTGGTGTGTGTGTGTGCATAGCCCTGGGAAGAGGGGTGCTGAGGTGCTGCAGTGTAACGGATGTGAAATGGCTAGCTAGCTAGCGGTGGTGCGCGTAATAGCCTTTCAATCGGTGACGTCACTTGCTCTGAGACCTTGAAGTAGTGTTCCCCCTGGCTTTTTGTGGAGCGATGGGTAACGATGCTTCGTGGGTGTCAGTTGTTGATGTGTGCAGAGGGTCCCTGGTTCGCAGCCGGGTCGGGCGAGGGGACGGACTAAAGTTAAACTGTTACAGCAGCACCCACTGAAAAATACAAAATAAACAAAAAAATCATGAAAAAATCATGTATATTTTGCAGAAAAAAAAGTTTCACAAAAGTAGTACCTTTACTAGTATTAGGCCTTTACTAGTATTAGGCCTTTACTAGTATTAGGCCTTTCCGAGTATTAGGCCTTTACTAGTATTAGGTCTTTACTAGTATTAGGCCTTTACTAGTATTAGGCCTTTACTAGTATTAGTGGACCGATATAGATGTCTCTAGCAAAAAGGTGGTTGTATAATGAAGAACAGTATCTTGCAGGATTCAAAAGTTGGAATTGTAAGAGTTGTTGCTATGTCCCTTTCTCTGCGATTCTGTCATTCTAATGGAATCCAGAAAACCCTGTCCTCAAACATTTACATCAAAAGGTGCAAAGTTATTTTTTAAACTTTATTTAACTAGGCAAGTCAGTCAAGAACAAATTCTTATTTACAATGACGGTCTACACCGGCCAAAACAAGACAAATTAAATATTTTTCTTGATCAAATAACATGGCAAACAACCACTTTTTGTGCAGTATTAATTTACCCTCCTTACACTGTAAGCTGGTCATCTAGGTTTGTACCTGTAGACTTTTTGTCACTATGAAGAAAAACAATGACCAATACAGCAATTGAGTACATTGAGGCATCACGTGGTTTGTGATGATATGATGTGGCCCAGTTGGTAGAGCATGGCGCTTGCAATGTTAGGGGTGTGGGTTTGATTCCCATGAGGGACCAGTATAGAAAAGGTATGCACTCACTACTGTAAATTGCTCTGGATAAGAGRATCTATGGAAAAGGAAATAAAATACCATTTCAGTTTTCACATAGAAATAAGTTGCATTTTCAAAGTATTTCAAGAAACTGGAAAACATATGAAGCAAGTATTTTCATATTCCACAAGTATTATCAGATGAACTGTTTTGTACAGATTATTATCAGAAAAAAGTTACAAATGCTGGTAAACACTCATGTAGTTTGAAAAAAATACTAAAGTATTGCACTAGTCCTTTACTAGGCCTGTTTTAGCTATTAGCAGTGTCTTCATACACAACCGCCCCCCCCCCCCCAACTACTTCCTGAGGCTGTGTGTGTGTCTCTGTGAGTGTGTGTGTGTGTGTTGTGTGTGTGTGTGTGTGTGTGTGTGTGTGTGTGTGTGTGTGTGTGGGTGGTGTGTGTGTGTGTGTGTGGTTGTGTGCCTCCACCTTCTTGCAAATAACACCTGGTTGACTCATTCACACCACCACTTCCAAGTCTTGATTCAACATTGATCCATTTTATAATTGCTAACATATTATTATTAGTAGCCAATATTATATAATTTGATATAAATATAAACATGCAATGTATCCATTCTACAGAAGTACTCACACATTGTAGGTCTAGACTATGTAAACATCTATTTCCTAAAGCAGGCATAGCTATTCATATGGGCCCACAGTTGAATAGCATGACAAAGAAAGTATGGGCTAAGGGAAAAATACATGTCATAGTGCAGCTGTAAAGGAATTTCCCCAACCCAATCCGTGATATGTATTGCATTGTGGGAAATGTAGTTCAACCTACACGCTTGGCCGACAAGCTTACTACCGGATAGGCAAAACAAAATGGATACTTTTTATGTTAATTCAGTTTTCCTGAAATAGACAGGCCTACACACTGAATATTTAATTGCTTGCCAAAGCCACAATGTACAGCTCCACTAAAGACCGTTTTTGCRCCTTTGTGAGTTACACAACCCAATTTATTGTAATGGCTTTAATGGGGTGGGTAACGTGAAGTACACCAACTCCCAGCGGCCTGTGCGAAGGACAACACTTTTACAGAGTTTAGTCATAAACCTATCTTGGTAGTTGTAGTTCCCGTAGTCAGACTGTTTCCTTGTAGCCTTCATGAGGCGGATTCTGCTCAGCAGAGGGAAGTAGATATGAAAATAGGGGCCAGGTAACTCTCTTTGTCTAAATATGCTTTCTACTTTGATAATCGTGTTACTGCACTACATTATAATGCATTTCAAGGCCTCCAGTGTGTCAATTTTGTCTACGTTATTTATTGTAATGCAAACGCTAACACAGTTGGTCGTTTTACTGTATACCAGTGTTCAGTGTTACGGCACAAAATTACCGCACATGATTACATGACGTTGAATGTTCTATTATTGGTTTCGCTTTGCGCAAATAGGCACGCGCGTCTTTGAAAAGCAATTGGCAACATCTGAACGTAATCGTGCATGTGAAAAGCTAGGCCTACACCTCTGCTTACAGGCATGCTTACACCTTGATGTTGTAGTCAGGAATATCTCTGGCTTGTCCAAAAATATCAAATTGCTGCAATCTTACGAAACGTGGTCCGCCGCAAAATTACATTAGAGACATGACATGATTTCACAGACAATTGCACAGGCAGCAGTTGAAGGAGGTTATGCAGTGAGGGAGAGGGCGACATTGTTTGTTGACATCCGGTAGGGCTACTTAATCTGCGTTTACACAGGCAGCCCAATTATGATATTTTTTTGCCACTAATTGGTCTTTTGACCAATCACATCAGATGCTTTTAGAGCTGATTTAATTGGTCATAACACCAATTAGTTCGAAAAATATCAGAATTTGGCTGCCTGTGTAAATGCAACCATTTAGAATACAACCCGACCCGGTCAAAACCACCTAGAATACAARTTGACTCGGTCAAAACCATGCAACCATGTAACAACGCCTGTGGTATACTCGCGGGAAACTAGGGCTACCTGGGTAAAATAACCCATCCTCGCCAGTACTTGTACACTGGTGGGTGTGGGTTTATTGCTTGCGTAGCCATAATTCATTATATGATACACTGTAACAGGTTATCTTGTTATGATTTGCAGATTGCATGTCTCGAGATAAATGTGCCATCTAACATTTGTCATTTGAAGATAGGAATTTCTACCCCGTGACACAGTCCATGTGTTATCAATATAGCCTAGTGAAATGCTAATTCATAATTAGCCTACACTCAATACAATTGTATCAAGTTAGTTTCTCCAGATTGAGATTATGGTAGAGGTCCTTGGTATATTAGCCACATTATTATTCCCACTAAGTGGGTGAACTCTATTGGCACGATTCGCAGGGTGTATGCCTTTTACGCCAGTGACCCGGGCTCGCTTCCCCTGCCCTGCCGTTCGCTACACTGGTGTCAGAAGTGGGATGGTGTTTGTGAATTTACGGCACAGAAGTGTTAGGGGGCTGAGTTGTCGAGGGCATAGGGACGCACCTTTCCGTTCTGAGGGTGCAACATAGCGATCCTCACTATGTGAGCCAGCGACCTGGGTTCGCTGCCCTGCCCTGCCTTTTGCTACATTATTTGAGGTTTTGCATTGAAATAATACACTCTCTTTGCTCTCTGCCCACAGGATTGTGTGAATTTCTGGAAATATGTCCAAGAAAAGGGGCAGGTAGGTTGAAACACCTGTTATTGGTTATTTCACTGGTATTTGAGTACTGTTTTGGGTATTTCACTGGTATTTGAGTACTGTGTTGGGTATTTCAAATCAAATCAAGTTTATTTTARATAGCCCTTCGTACATCAGCTAATATCTCGAAGTGCTGTACAGAAACCCAGCCTAAAACCCCAAACAGCAAGCAATGCAGGTGTAGAAGCACGGTGGCTAGGAAAAACTCCCTAGAAAGGCCAAAACCTAGGAAGAAACCTAGAGAGGAACCAGGCTATGAGGGGTGGCCAGTCCTCTTCTGGCTGTGCCGGGTGGAGATTATAACAGAACTATGCCAAGATGTTCAAAATATTCATAAATGACAAGCATGGTCAAATAATAATCAGGAATAAATATCAGTTGGCTTTTCATAGCCGATCATTAAGAGTTGAAAACAGCAGTTCTGGGACAGGTAGGGGTTCCATAACCGCAGGCAGAACAGCTGAAACTGGAATAGCAGCAAGGCCAGGCGGACTGGGGACAGCAAGGAGTCATCATGCCCGGTTTGCCGTGACGTATGGTCCTAGGGCTCAGGTTCTCCGAGAGAGAGAAAGAAAGAGAGAACGAGAGAATTAGAGAGAGCATACTTAAATTCACACAGGACACTGGATAAGATAGGATAAGTACTCCAGGTATAACCAACTGCTGTCTCTTATACACATCTAGATGTGTATAAGAGACAGGTATAGGACACAGTGGCATGCCAACCCAGCATAACAATGCTAATCGGTATTTCAAATCAAATCAAGTTTATTTTATATCTGTCTCTTATACACATCTAGATGTGTATAAGAGACAGGTATGGGGGTCCTAGGGCTCAGGTTCTCCGAGAGAGAGAAAGAAAGAGAGAACGAGAGAATTAGAGAGAGCATACTTAAATTCACACAGGACACTGGATAAGATAGGATAAGTACTCCAGGTATAACCAACTGACCCTATCCCCCCGACACATAAACTACTGCAGCATAAATACTGGAGGCTGAGACAGGAGGGGTCAGGAGACACTGTGGCCCCATCAGAAGAAACCCCCGGACAGGGCCAAACAGGAAGGATATAACCCTTCCATTTCACTGGTATTTGAGTACTGTTTTGGGTATTTCACTGGTATTTGAGTACTGTTTTGGGTATTTCACTGGTATTTGAGTACTGTTTTGGGTATTTCCTGTTTTGCTTTAACTGAAATGTTATTTTACACCTATATTCTTCTCTCAGAAAGCGTAGCAGCGGCGAGCTGAGTGAGAGTTCAGGTTTGTCTCTGTCGTCGACCCCAGACGCTAACAACCTGCTGGGCCTGCGGATTGAGCACAATTGGAGGGAGAAGGGCAACCTGACCAAGTGGAAAGGCACAGTGCTGGAGCGCCTCACCGTCAACACCTCCCTGTACATGGTCAAATACGACGGCTTCGACTGCGTCTATGGCATCGAGCTGTTCAAAGACGAGCGGGTGTCCAACCTGCAGGTTTTAACAGAGAAAGTCGGTGGGTTCACCTACTATTTGAGTATGTTGAAGCTTTGATTTAAGCATGTTGGTAATGAGAGAAGAAATTCTCGACCTGGAATGACCACCAAGCAAATATGTACAAAACACAAAAGAACAGTGTGTGCTGGTCTTTGTTCCAGGTCAGTATGTACACAACAGATTAATCTTATCAAGGCCTAATTGTAAATAAAAGCCTGCATACCATTATCCCCAGGTTAATGACCTACCGTTTGGTTATCATGTGACCTTTCCGCGCATTGCTAATTGTAATCTCCTGTACAGCAAACTACAAGATAAAGGTGTTGTCAACTCGATGCAAGATAATTTTATTCAACCCCAGCACCTAGCTTGTACTGTATATGTGTCAATGTAGAAGAATTGTATAGGATTGGACCTATACACCTATCCATTCAGATCGAAAGGGCCTAGGGCTGTTTATTTTTTTTATGGAGTATTTGTTTCCCCATGTTACCTCTCGCCCCCAAAGTACACAAAAAGAGCAATTCTCTCAGTCTAAGTTAAATAACTATTTTAGTCGCCTGGTGGAACCAGCTCACGTTCTGTTTTGGGGCTCCCGAGTGGCGCAGCGGTCTAAGGCACTGCTTCTCAGTGCAAGAGACGTCACTACAGTCCCTGGTTCGAATCCAGGCTGTATTACATCTGGCTGTGATTGGGAGTCCCATAGGGTGGCGCACAATTGGCCCTGTGTCGTCCGGGTTTGGCCGGGGTAGGCCCTTATTTGTTCTTAACTGACRTGCCTAGTTAAATGAAATAATCTGAAACCAAAAGTGAGCGCAGTGTTCCGTATTCTTGACCAGGCTGCTATTTTAGTGTTTTTCAAAACTATAAGTCCTTCTCTTTACCTCCATAGTAAACAACAAGATCAAGGTGCCCCACGATGCGCCAGAGCTGGTGGGCAAGGCTGTGGAGCACCTGTTTGAGAAGGAGGACGGTGAGAAGAATGAGTGGCGGGGCATGGTGCTCTCTCGCGCCCCCGTCATGACCAACTGGTACTACATCACCTATGAGAAGGACCCTGTGCTCTACATGTACCAGCTGTGGGACGACTATAAGGACGGAGACCTCCGCATCCTGCCTGAAGCTGGTGAGAAAGTATTTTATTTACTCCATATAATTATCTTAACCTTTAGAAGAGGACTTTTATTTACTCCATATAATTATCTTAACCTTTTAGAAGAGACGCGACAGAGGAGATACGAAAATCACGAGTCTGTTGCAATGGTTAGGCTGACACAAGGAAACCATTTTTAACATTATAATAGGAGTTTGTAAACCTGATTTTAACATTAATTAAGGTCATTGTAAAGACTTAACCCACACATCTTATCTCCCTAAGAAGAAATAGAAATGGTCTTCACTGCATAGAGCAGTTGAAATAGGGACATACAGCACAGTATGTGGATGGGCAGGGAGGGAGCCATGTCCACAGTACTATCAGAACCTGAGGATGAAGTAATTGTTGTAAAGCTGAATGAAAGGCAGGTTGACATGATTAAAGCGAAGGAAAAGATATACAGAAGAGATATAACACACGTGATCAGTATACATCCAGAAGACAAATCAAAAAACAGGTCATGAATGGCTTATGAGGCTACTGGGTGAAATGGTTCGTTCTGTTGAGAGCATGAGAACTGGAACACATGTCTTACGTGCTAGCTGCTGAGTAGAGGACCTGAAAGAGGAGGAAGTATTTTTTCTGGGATGGAAAGTAAAACGGCAGACACCATATGCATATTCTCTTTTTTCCTCTCTATTTTTTCCCGTTCCCAGAGAACAAACACCTGCTGCCTGCGGACAGGAAGCCAGGCGAGAGACGAGAGCCTTGTGGGTAAGCAGGGGAGTACGTCACTGATAAGGCGTGAAGAGGACTGGCTGGTTATCTACCAGGTTCCCGCCAAACCTCGCTACTACATCAAATACGACGACGACTTCCACATCCAGGTTTATGACCTGGTCAAAACCACCTAGAATATCAACTTGACCTGGTCAAAACCACCTAAATACAACTTGACTGTCAAAACCACCTAGTACAACTTGACCTGGTCAAAACCACCTAAAGATACAACTTGACCTGGTCAAAACCACCTAGAATACAACTTGACCTGGTCAAAACCACCTAGAATACAACTTGAACCTGGTCAAAACCACTAAATACAACTTGACCTGGTCAAAACACACCTAATACAATTGACCTGGTCAACAACCCACCTAGATATACAACTTCGCCTGGTCAAAACCACCTAGAATCAACTTGACCTGGTCAAAACCACCTAGAATACAACTCGACCCGTCAAAAACCACTAGAATACAACTGACCCGGTCAAAACCACCTAGAAACAACTCGACCTCGGTCAAACACCTAGAATACAACTCGACCGGTCAAAACCACCTAGAAACAACCGACCGTAACAAACTAAAATACCACAACTCGACCCTCGGTCAAACCAACCTACAAAGTCAAACCGAACCCGGTCAAAACACCTAGAATACAACTCGACCGGTCAAACACCCTAGAATAAACTCGACCCGTCAAACCACCTAGAATACACTCGACCGGTCAAACCACCTAGAATACAAATTCGACTCGTCAAAAACCAACCTAGAATACACAAAATTCGACTCGGTCAATAACCGACCTAGAAATCAGCTCGACCTGGTCAAACSTACCTAGAATACAACCCGACCCGGTCAAACCTACCTAGAAAGGACTTTCTAGTCCCCCCACCTCAGACCCTCACACCTGTACACCCACCTTGAGGTCGACTCTCATTTCAACTCAGTCAATTCAGGAAGTGAGTTCAAAATTCAGTATTTACCAAATTGAAATATTGAGAAGCTTAATTCATCAATGCAATTTGAATACCTCCCCTGAATTGACTGGATTGAAATGAAACTCTGCAAACATGACACTTACTGTCATTATTGTGGACATGTTCCCTGCCTTGTCTCATCTAATGGGAGAAGGACTACCAAGGTCAGAAGTTTGCTAAAAGTGTGAAATCTGTGACTTAGATCGACTAGGCTTTTGTAAACAGTTCAAAGCTTACATCTATTTATTTTTCATTTAAAGTAACTGTCAAACTTTTCCAGATTTCAATGAAATATGACAATTAATTACTTACAATATGAGTAAAATAGTTTTCCTTCCAAAAAAAAGTATGTTAAAAAGCAGCTTTTCTGTATTTGAATGGTGTGTGCGTACCCCAACAACATAATGGTGTGGGCGTATACTGGTCATCACAAATTTTAATGCGAGTAGGCCGCTGATTGGACAGCTCATCCTCCTCAGGAGTATGACATCATACTCTATAAGGAAATAGCAAGCAGTTTTTAAACTGTCTGTTTTAGATACAAGTTTGAGGTGGGGTTTTTGAAGTGTTTATTTTTCTCCAATTTATGCTTTGGCCACATGAGTATAGGACGAGTCAACAACATTATTTGGCTTAACAGAATATTAACTTTTTTTAAAGTTACATTTTCACTCGACAGTTACTTTAAGAAACAAGAGATGAAGCAGCAATGTTTTATTTTTCTTATCTCTATGTGCAACTTATTTTAAAACATATTTAGCTATCATTTTTATTTATATATTCTGAAATAAAACATGGATATGAACTTTGTACCAGGGCAAAAGCTTTGATACAATGTATTCCCAACTGATGGTTGATGACTTGGTTACTATGGACAATAGAATTCGTGTTTTGTTTGGCTAAGGAAGTAGATATTATCAGTGAAAATGACCTATGTTAATGTTCAAATGTGTTGCTTGAATAGTGCAAGAAAATAATGTTATTTAATAGAAATTATAAACAATTGCCAAGATTTGCCTGSTCATGTTTCAGAACCACCCACACCAGCTAAGCTCACATTTTAATTTGAGAGGAATTGTTTGACTTAGCTACTAGTTTCATAAATTCAGAGAGTCATGTTTAAGACATTTTGGATTACAATCAACCCTTAGTCATGGTTGAATAATCAAATATTTCTGTCATGTTGTTAGACCGTCATGACTGTAACTGTACTTACTTTTTGTAAATACCTGTAATGTGTGACGCATTTTTAAAAATACTGCAAAGATGCTTTGGTATTATTTGCTCTTCCTGTTTGATGTTGAATAATGCTTTATTTCGCGATTGCAGCCATTGTTGGTTCATTATTTTTCCCCACTAGTGGCCAGGTTTACTTAGCATTTAAACCTTTTTTTTTCAGTAAGGAATTAAACATAAAAGGTAATAAAACCGTTTCATGTTTCTAGCTTAGTTTTTGTTCTTTGTTCACCTCAGAAATTAAGGTGTAAAAATGTCCCTTATGTGAATGCTTTTGTAAAGCTTCACATATGTTTTAATGGGGCTATTTATCCACACTAAAAAGGTTGATGTTGAAATTGACTTTTGAAACTAGCAATTGTTGAGAGAAGTTGAACAAAGATAAAGACCTTTTATCTTTAAATCTCTGTGACCGGTGAAGATTCCCTACCAGTAGTGGCATTTTGCCAGAGAGATAACATTTTACAATGCCTAGAAGGCCCTAAATAATTCAATTTAGGTTAAAAGTAATGTTACCTCAAAATGACACTTAATTTAGATCTTAAATTCTACATAAATGTGGAAACTTGTTGTCCTCCTCTCTTGTGTTCTGCTCTGTCATTCTCACAGTGTTTGCTAGGTATTAAAACCATTCATTATTTCATCATGCCCATCAGACAGTCAGTGGTATTCAAAAGCTCTGTTTGGGAAAATATCAGAATTTTCTCTCCTCCCTCTCCTTCGTTGTTACGGTGCTTTATTGTGTAGTTTGCAAGTTTACAGGACTGTCGAGAGATTCAGAGGAAATATATTTACCATGTTATTTWGCTGCTTTCTACAAAAGTTGATTATTTAGTAAGCTTACAAGTGTTCAATTCTCCGTTTTGTCTGTTTGTGTAACAACACTATCATGGATAATAAAAGAGATATTTTTTTCACAAGGTGTGTGTTCCCAGCTCCTGGTACATAGCACATCTCCCATATTCCTGTGCATGAGAATATGGCGAGCGGGAGAAGTAGAATGAGTATAAGGAAGAGGGCATACAATTACATTGTGTATTTGCCTATCTGACATTAAAAAATAATTATACATGCAGTACCAGTCAAAAGTTTGGACACACCTACTCATTCAAGGTTTTTTGGGGGGTTTTTGTTACTATTTTTTACATTGTAGAATAATAGTGGAGACATGAAACTATGAAATAACACTTATGGAACCATGTAGTAACCAAAAAAGTMAATCAAATCAAAATATATTTTATATTCTTCAAAGTAGGTACCCTTGCCTTGATGATAACTTTGCACAATCTTGGCATTCTCTCAACCAGCTTCACCTGGAATGCTTTTCCAACAGTCTTGAAGGAGTTCCCATATGCTGAGGACTTGTTGGCTGCTTTTCCTTCACTTCGGTCCAACTCATCCCAAACCATCTCAATTGGGTTGAGGTCGGGTGACCGTGGAGGCCAGGTCATCTGATGCTGCACTCCATCACTCTCCTTCTTGGTGAAATAGCCCTTACACAGCCTAGAGGTGTGTTGGGTCATTGTCCTTTTGAAAAGCAAATGATAGTCCCCCAAAGCGCAAATGAGATGGGATGGTGTATCGCTGCAGAATGCTATGGTAGCCATGCTGGATAAGTGTGCCTTGAATTTTAAATAAATCACAGACAGTGTCACACCTCCTCTTCTATGCTTCACAGTGGGAACGGAGATCATTCGTTCACCTACTCTGCGTCTCACAAAGACACGGCGGTTGGAACCAAAAATCTCAAATTTGGACTCATCAGACCAAAGGACAGATTTCCACCAGTCTAATGTCCATTGCTCATGTTTCTTGGCCCAAGCAAGTCTCTTCTTATTATTGGTCCTTTAGTAGTGTTTTCTTTGTAGCAATTTGACCATGAAGTGCCAGCAGCATACCACCCTGCATACCACTGCTGGCTTGCTTCTGAAGCTAAGCAGGGTTGGTCCTGGTCAGTCCCTGGATGGGAGACCAGGTGCTGCTGGAAGTGGTGTTGGAGGGCCAGTAGGAGGCACTCTTTCCTCTGGTCTAAACAAAGATCCCAATGCCCCATGGCAGTGATTGGGGACACTGCTCTGTGTAGGGTGCTGTCTTTCGGATGGGACGTTAAACGGGTGTCCTGACTCTCTGAGGTCATTAAAGATCCCATGGCACTTATCGTAAGAGTAGGGGTGTTAACCCCGGTGTCCTGGCTAAATTCCCAATCTGGCCCTCAACCATCACGGTCACCTAATAATCCCCAGTTTACAATTGGCTCATTCATCCCCCTCCTCTCCCCTGTAACTATTCCCCAGGTCGTTGCTGCAAATGAAGAAAGGTTCTCAGTCAACTACCTGGTAAAAAAAACACACACACCACTGGTAAAAATACATAAAAAATAAAAAAAATAAATGAAGGCCTGATTCACGCAGTCTCCTCTGAACAGTTGATGTTGAGATGTGTCTGATGAACTCTGTGAAGCATTTATTTGGACTGCAATTTCTGAGGCTGGTAACTCTAATGAACGTATCCTCTGCAGCAGAGGTAACTCTGGGTCTTCCTTTCCTTTGTCGGTCCTCATGAGTGCCAGTTTCATCATAGCGCCTGATAGTTTTTGCGACTGCACTTGAAGAAACTTTGAAAGTTCTTGAAATTTTCCGAATTGACTGACCTTCATGTTTTAAAATAATGGTGGACTGTCATTTCTATTTGCTTATTTGAGCTGTTCTTGCCATAATATGGATTTGGTCTTTTACCAAATAGGGTTATCTTCTGTATACCACKCCTACCTTGTCACAACACAAATGATTGGCTCAAACGCATTAAGAAGGAAAGAAATTCCACAAATTAACTTAACAAGGCACACCTGTTAATTAAAATGCATTCCAGGTGACTACCTCATGAAGCTGGTTGAGAGAATGCCAAGAGTCCGCAAAGTTGTCATCAAGGCAAAGGGTGCCTACTTTGAAGAATCTCAAATATAAAATATATTTTGATTTGTGTAACACATTTTTGGGTACTACATGATTCCATATGTGTTATTTCATAGTTTTGATGTCTTCACTATTATTCTGCAATGTAGAAAATAATAAAAAATAAAGAAAAACTCTTCAATGAGTAGGTGTGTCCAAAGTTTTTACTGGTACTGTATACATTTGGAGTCGGCAGTTTACATACACTTAAGTTGGAGTCATTAAAACTCATTTTTCAACCACTCCATACATTTCTTGTTAACAAACTATAGTTTTGTCAAGTCGGTTAGGACATCTACTTTGTGCATGACACAAGTAATTTTTCCAACAATTGTTTTACAGGCAGATTATTTCACCTATAATTCACTGTATCACAATTCAAGTGGGTCAGAAGTTTACATACACTAAGTTGACTGCCTTTAAACAGCTTGGAAAATTCCAGAAAATTATGTCATGGCTTTATAAGCTCTGATAGGCTAATTYACATCATTTYAGTCAACTGGAGGTGTACKTGTGGATGTATTTCAAGGCCTACCTTCAAACTCAGTGCCTCTTTGCTTGACATCATGGGAAAATCAAATTAAATCAGCCAAGACATCAGAAAAAAATGTGTGGACCTCCACAAGTCTGGCTCATCCTTGGGAGCAATTTCCAAACGACTGAAGGTACCACGTTCATCTGTACAAACAATAGTACGCAAGTATAAACACCATGGGACCACGCAGCCGTCATACCGCCCAGGAAGGAGACGCGTTCTGTCTRCTAGAGATGAARYTACTTTGGTGAGAAAAGTGCAAATCAATCCCAGAACAACAGCAAAGGACCTGAAGATGCTGGAGGAAACAGGTACAAAAGTATTTATATCCACAGTAAAACGAGTCCTATATCGATATAACCTGAAAGGCCACTCYGCAAGGAAGAAGCCACTGCTCCAAATCCACCATAAAAGCGCCAGACTACGGTTTGCAACTGCACATGGGGACAAAGATCGTACTTTTTGGAGAAATATCCTCTGGTCTGGAGGAAAAAGGGGGAGGCTTGCAAGCCGAAGAACTCCATCCCAACTGTGAAGCACAGGTGTGGTAGCATCATGTTGTTGGGGTGCTTTGCTGCAGGAGGGACTGGTGCGCTTCACAAAATAGATGGCATCACGAGGGAGCAAAATTATGTGGATATATTAAAGCAGCATCTCAAGACATCAGTCAGGAAGTTCCAAATGGACAATGAGCATACTTCCAAAGTTGTGTCAAAATGGCTTAAGGACAACAAAGTCAAGGTATTGGAGTCGCAATAGCCCTGACCTCAATCCTATAGAAAATGTGTGGGCAGAACTGAAAAAGCGTGTGCGAGCAAGGAGGCCTACAAACGTGACTCAGTTACACCATCTCTGTCAGGAGTAATAGGCCAAAATTCACCCAATTTATTGTGGAAGGCGACCCGACACGTTTGACCAAAGTTAAACAATGTAAAGGCAATGCTACTAAATACTATTTGAGTGTTTGTGAACTTCTGACCCACTGGGTATGTGATGAAAGAAATAAAAGCTGAAATCATTCTCTCTACTATTATTCTGACATTTCACATTCTTAAAATGAAGTGGTGATCCTAACTGACCTAAGACAGGGAATTTTTACTAGGATTAAATGTCAGGAACTGTGAAAAACTGAATTTAAATGTATTTGGCTAAGGTGTATGTAAACTTCAGACGTCAACTGTATGTGCCAACTTACATGGCTGGCGTCCAAGTGTCGCTGCCCCTTTAAGGCAAGACAAGCGTTAGGCTACAAAATGTTTGAGGTGGAAGGCAAGAACCACATTGTCCGTGGCTTGCAGCATTGTGGTCATAGCATGCTTTACAGAACTTGATGGAGTTTTAGAATAACCTTACGGGACCGTTTTGTTTTTACAGTTCGATGAAGTAGGATATTGGCACAGGCACGAAATTGTTTTACCAATTAAAGTCACGTGTCTTACCTGAGCATCACCTGCGGCACTGAATAGAAGTCAACATTGTTATGCAGGTCCCGATGAAGACCGTGTTTTTAATTTTTGCCGTTTGCCTGATGGCAGTCCTCTGGAGGGACACATTTGATCCAGGTGAGTCCTCAAACAGTGCTCCATAGGACAGGCAGACAACAGTGCCCCATAGTACAGGCAGACGTCGACCGGAGGGCCACAGTAGAATATAGATCGAGCGAAGTAGGAAGATGAAGCGTGGGTAAACGGCGCGAGACTGCGACTCTCCGGTCTCTTCCTTCCCCTCGGCGTGGGGCTCAGGGCCGAGACAGTGGCTGCGTATATAAGGGGATGTGCCAGCATTAGAATGGTGATTATAGCGGGCAAGAAATCTATAAACAAAGGGGCCTGTAGACAGGACCCCGACACCTACTAATGGTGATGAGTACAAATGAAAATTTAAGGCCCAAGCAATGGGGCCGTGCCAGCAATAGAATGATGATTATAGCGGGCAAGAAATATATAATCAAATGGGCTGGAAGGCAGGACCCCTACACCCAATAATGGTGGAGTACAAACAAAAGTTTAAGGTCCAAGCTATGGGGCCATGCCATCAACAGAATGGTGATTATAGCGGGCAAGAAATCTATAAACACAGGGTCTGGAAGGCAGGACCCCGACACCTACTAATGGTGATGAGTGCAGACAACAGTGCTCTACATAGGACAGACAGACAACAGTGCTTCATAGGACAGACAGACAACAGTTGCTTCATAGGACAACAGACAACAGTGCTCATATAGGAAGACAGACAACACTGTCTCTAGGACAGACAAGCACATGCTCAACGTCTGATAGTCAGACAGACAACGGTGCTCCATGGACAGGCAGACAACAGTGCTCCATAGGAAGGCAGACAACAGTGCTCCATAGGACAGGCAGACAACAGTGTTCCATAAGGACAGGCAGACACAGTGCCCATAGGACAGGAGACAACCGTGCTCCATAGGAACAGAGCAGACAAAACAGTGCTCCATGGGACGGCAGACACACAGTGCTCATAGGCAAGGCCACAAACACAGTGCTCCATAGGACAGGCAGACAACAGAGGCTCCATAGGACAGGCAACAACATGCTCCTAGGAAGGCAGACAGGCTCGGCAGACAACAGGTGCTCCATAGGACAGAGCAGAGGACGAGTGTGGGCTTCTCATAGGACAGGCAGACAACGTGCTGCGCAATAGTGACATGGCAGACAACAGTTCCATGGACAGCAGACAACACGTGCTCCAATTAGGATCAGGTGCGTACAAACCAGTGCCTCCATAGGACACGGCAGTACACAGGTGCTTCATATGGACAGAGCAGACAGACAGTTGCTGCCATAGGACAGACAGACAACAGTGCTCCATAGGACAGACAGACAACAGTGCTCCATAGGACAGACAGACAACACACCTTTTAGCTCATTTAAGGTTCTTGTTTGTTTAGATTTCCCCCATCCAGGAAATGTAATTTTCATTTCCCAGTGTTCTATTAGCATTTTCCATTTCAAGTTTTTAAACTAAATTAAGATTTAATGCACTAGATTTAACTTGTCATCATTTACAATATAATCAGAAAACAACTTTGATGACATCAAATGGGACACCACTCACTTTGTCAATTCAATTTAACCTGAGTTCTTGAACAGTTTCAATCCACAATGGACATTAGTCACTTAATGACTGCAGATACCCATTAGAATATCTAGACTGGATTGGACTGGGCTAGACTGGACTGTGGAGACTTGGTAGATTTGAAGGGTTTGCAGATGTGGCTATTGGGCAGATCTGTCCATTTTAGGGRAGACATAACTGAGTGTGAAATATGGTCAGGATCTACAACGTATGGATCATATTTAAACTTAATGTGTAACAGTATAACACTTAATTTCTAATCTTAATTTGTCATTGAGAATTTGGGACTAAAGTTCTAATTGCAAATTGAGTTATTGACATAGCCTTGTTCTGTACCATATTCTCTACCTATATACAACTCTAAATACCCCAATTCATGTTAAGTTAAAAAGAATACGAGATAACATTTCTGACACCATTTCAACCAATGAGAGTTCGGTACTTTAAAGCCAATGAACTCCTCATCTTTTTGCAGATAACCTTTATAGTCCCAAYTTCTTGATATGACAAATCTTATCTTAATTTTTCATATCTTACCTTGATATCAACATAAGTTACTTTGACCATCCCCGGTGCAGCTATGTATTTATTCCCTGTTATGTAATCAGTCCATACATAGTCTCTCCAGACGGCTTGCCTCCCACAGTGTTACCAATGTTCCAGCATACACAGTGTGCTGTGCTATGATAGTAGTGCAACCTAGACTCAGGGGTAGACGTAACATAGTAAATAAATATCCGGGACACTCAAATTAGTATGATATGCTACGTTTGGTATGGTATCTATTAATTTCTGAATGTCCATCATCCATTTGGAATATGTTCCGAATTACAATTCGTATGATATGTTGCGAATTACAATTCATACATTATGTTATGAATTTGCCATACGTATGATATGTTATGAATTCCAATTTGTTGTGGCTAATGTTAGCTTGGTGGCTAGTCGGCAACACTAATGTTAGCTTGGTGGCTAGTCGGCAACACTAATGTTAGCTTGGTGGCTAGTCGCCAACACTAATGTTAGCTAGGTGGCTAGTCGCCAACACTAATGTTAGCTAGGTGGCTAGTCGCCAACACTAATGTTAGCTAGGTGGTAGTCGCCAACACTAATGTTAGCTAGGTGGCTAAACATTAGCTAGGCTAGGGATTAAGGTTAGGGTTAAGGTTAAAGCTAGGGTTGGAGTTAGGTTAAAGGGTTAGCTAATTTGCTAAGTAGTTGCAAATTAGCTAAAAAGTAGTAAGTATACTGAAAATAATATAAATGCAACATGCAACACTTTCAAAGATTTTCTGAGTATATAGTTCATATGAGGAAATAATCAATTGAAATGAATTAGCCCTAATCCTATGGATTTCACATGACTGGAATACAGATATGATTCTGTTGATCACAGATATCTTAAAAATGGGCCTCACAACGGCCTCGGGATCTCGTCACGCTTTTTCTGTGCATTCAAATTGCCATCGATAAAATGCTATTGTGCTCATTGTCCGTACCTTATTCTCCCACACCATAACTCCACCGCCACCATGGGCACTGTGCTCACAATGTTGAACAACAAACCACCCGCCCACACAACGCTGGGTTGGACGTACTTCCAAACTCTCTTAAACATTGTTTGAGGCGGCTTGTGGTAGAGAAATGAACATTAAATTCTCTGGCAACAGCTCTGGTGAACAATCCTGGAGTCAGCATGCAATTGCACGCACCCATCAACTTGAGACATCTGTGCATTGTGTTGTGTGACAAAAACTGCACATTTTAGAGTTGCCTTTTATTGTCCCAGCACAAGTTACACTGTGTAATATCATGCTGTTTAATCAGCTTCTTGATATGCCACACCTGTCAGGTGGATGGATTATCTGGCAAAGGAAAATGCTTACTAGCAGGGTTGTAAACATTTGTCCACAACATTTGAGAGAAATACGCTTTTTGTGCGTATGGAACATTTCTGGGATCTTTTATTTCAGCTCATGAACTGGGACCAACAATTACATGTATTTCAGCTCATGAAACAGGGGACCAACATATACATGTATTTCAGCTCATGAAACAGGGACCAACAATATACATGTATTTCAGCTCATGAAACAGGGACCAACAATATACATGTATTTCAGCTCATGAAACAGGGGACCAACAATATACATGTATTTCAGCTCATGAAACAGGGCAAACAATATACATGTATTTCAGCTCATGACAACAGGGAACAATATACATGTATTTCAGCTCATGAAACAGGGGACCAACAATATACTTGTATTTCAGCTCATGAAACAGGACCAACGCTTTACATGTTGCATTTATATTTTTGTAAAGTATTTAATAGTATGTTATGATCATGATGACAATTAAGTATTTTACGCAAGTTTGTGTTTAACCTTAAAACACCACTATTTTATTTTAGTCACTGTGATCATGTGATCTTCCTTCTCCGTCAGTATTCTTTCTCACCCCACGCAGCCTGACTGACTGCCTGTCTGTCCGTCTGTCCTTCCCCTCAGAATCTGTTCGTAATGCCAGGGTGCTGGTGACTGGGGCCAGCACAGGCATCGGAGAACAGGTGGCATACCACTATGCCAAGATGGGCGCCCAGGTCGTCATCACGGCCAGGAGGGAGTATGCGTTACAGAAGGTTTGAGGATCTGTCTGTGTCGGTCTCTCTGTCTATCTGTGTCGGTTGCTGTGTCTGTCTGTCTGTATGTTTGTCTGTCTCTGTCTGTCTCTGGCTGTCTCTGTCTGACTGACTGACTGACTGACTGACTATGAACTTCTATCCTTTCTACTGTCTCATGATGACCAGATAGATAGTGACAGCCTCTGTACCAGTCTGTCATTGCTCCCTCTGTCCTGTAGGTGGCAGCGAACTGCACAAGCCTGGGGGCCCAGAAGGCTCTGTATGTGACAGGGGACATGTCCCAGTCCTCAGACCCAGAGAGAGTGGTGAGGATGGCTGTCGAACAACTGGGTAAGGACTGATCACTAAGAATACATTCAGTCATACTGTGAGTATTTATTATGTTATGTTAGAGATTCATAAGGCACACTAGTGTCTGTTTCTCTTTTTCGCAGGAGGTCTTGACATCCTGGTTCTAAATCACATTGGATCCACCCCATTCGCCATGTGGAACGGAGATGGGGATCACGTCAGGGAACTGATGCAGGTACGCTTTTGTTTTCTTCTTCTTCATATTAGGCTATAATTCAAGTCTTGTGTCTGGCCAAGCGAGACAAGGTCATTCTATGAGTGTAGTTTTTAATATGTTGTCTTCCAAAGTTGAATTTCCTCAGCTATGTGAACATGGCTTCCGCAGCTTTGCCAGTACTGGAGCAGAGTGCAGGGTCTATGATCGTAGTGTCATCTCTGTTGGGTGAGTACACATCACACAGCCTTATACAATACAGATTTACACAGATAGTATTATACCAATAGTATTATACCAATAGTCTTATACAGATAGTCTTATACAGATAGTCTTATACAGATAGTCTTATACAGATAGTCTTATACAGATAGTCTTATACAGATAGTCTTATACAGATATAGTTTTATATCAGATAATAGTTTTATAATAGACAGTCTTACACAGATACAGTCTTACACAGATACAGTCTTACACAGATACAGTCTTACACAGATAGTATTATACCAATAGTCATATAGATAGTCTTAAAAAATAGTCTTGTATAGATAGTCTTAAAAAATAGTCTTGTATAGATAGTCTTAAAAAATAGTCTTGTATAGATAGTCTTGTATAGATAGTCTTGTATAGATAGTATTATATAGATAGTTTTATATAGATATAGTCTTATACAGATACAGTCTTATACAGATACAGTCTTATACAGATACAGTCTTATACAGATGCAACTGCACTAGTAATCCTTATAGGGGGAATACAATTTAAAATCCTGTTCTTCTCAGTCTGAAGTACTCAGACAAGCACTGTGGATACTGTGTGAACTCACCACCTTTCTCTTCCCTTTCTCCTCTACAGGTAAGATAACCACTCCTTTTGTGGGGCCCTACGCGGCCACCAAGTTTGCAGTGAACGGTTTCTTTGGTTCCATGCAGCATGAGCTAGCCATGCAGCGCAGCAATGTGTCTCTGACCATCACCACACTGGGCCTGATAGACACAGACTCAGCCATGGACAAAATCAGGTTAGTCACAGGAGCCATTTACACTTGGGTTTTCAACAGAATAAGAGATTTGTATTCTACAACTCTCATCTCTTCCAAATAGATTCATGACATCAAGACTGGTTGTACTTGTGATGTTGAATGACTGGTCACGTAAGAGAAACATAACATGAATGAGTTGTATTGAGTGATTGTGTAATGGTATATATTTCTGGTGGTTCAGTAACTGCTGCATTTATAGTAGGTCTTAGTTAAAGTGTAATGGGGAGTTAAGGTAAAACATTACAGTAGGTATCATGTAGGTCTTACCAATGTGTCGTTATTTTATTATGCAACCTTTATTCAAACCATTGAGATAACCTGGTGTGCATTTGAAATTGTACCTTGTACTGCACTATATAGGGAATAGGCCATTTCAGATGGAGTCCTGATTAAAGCATTTACAAACACCCTGCAGGCAGCATGTCTTTACATTGTTCTATGCCACCTCCAGAGGATATACCAACATGACGGCCTACCCAGCCAGCGATGCTGCCCTCCACATCATCAAGGCCGGGGCCACCCAGCAGAAGGAGTCATTTTACCCTGGATACATCTACTTCGCCTGCTTGTGCAGAGACTGGTTCCCCTTCTTCAGAGACATCATCATCCAGAACTCCTACACATATTGAAGGAGCCACCATACCCCTATTTAAGGAGGTACCTAAGCCTACAGGAACGTGTGTGTCCTCAGGCCAAGAATAGCAAAGCACTCTTTACTGGCTCAGCTGCCTTACCAACCTTTGAGTAAACAAATGAACAACAGATTTTCAGCACGGTTATAGGGAAGGGCATTCAACATGTACGTATCTGTGTAAGACTGTATCTGTGTAATAAGTATCCCCCACTTACACAAATTACTGATGATTGGATGAGATACATTTATAATAAAAAGATTATGGGAGCTGTTTTGTTAATACTTCAGTGCATCTTTTGACATTATTGATCATAATATGTTGCTTTACATCCCCTGCTATATTGTGGATGGAGAGTTACCTGTCTAACAGAACACAGAGTGTTCTTTAATGGAACCCTCTCCAACATAATCAAGGTAGAGTCAGGCATTTCCCAGGGCAGCTGTCTAGACCCCTTTACTGTTTTCAATCTTTACTGATGACCTGCCACTGAGTAAAGCCAGTGTGTCCATGTATGCTGATGACTCCACACATTAGCTTCCACAGCAAGTGAAATCACTGCAACACTTAACTAAGAGCTGCAGTCAGATTCAGAATGGGTGTCAAGAAACAAGTTAGTCCTAAATATTAAAAGCATTGTATTTGGGACAAATCATTCACTAAACCTTAATCCTCAACTAAATCTTGTAATGAATAATGTGAAAATTGAGCAAGTTGAGGACATAACCCTGGATTGTAAACTGTCATGGTCAAAACATATTGATGCAACAGTAGCTGTCCATATTAAAGTGCTGCTCTGCCTTCTTAACAATGCTATCAACAAGGCAGGTCCTACAGGCCCTAGTTTTGTCGCACCTGGACTAATGTCCAGTCGTGTGGTCAGGTACCACAAAGAACGACTTAGGAAAATTACAATTGGCTCAGAACAGGGCAGCATGGCTGGGCCTTAAATGTACACGGGGAGCTATGTGGTATATGTGTGGTAGTAGAGTAGAGGGCATACACTTCATGTATTGTGAAATGTCATGTTTTTTTAATTGTATATAACTGCCTTCATTTTGCTGGACCCCAGCAAGAGTAGCTGCTGCAGGAACTGATGGGGATCCATAATAAATACAAATAGTGGGGAAGAAAAGTATTTAGTCAGCCACCAATTGTGCAAGTTCTCCCACTTAAAAAGATGAGAGGCCTGTCATTTTCATCATAGGTACACTTCAACTATGACAGACAAAATGAGAAAAGAAAATCCAGAATTCATTTTWAATTTATTTATTTGCAAATTATGGTGGAAAAGAAGTATTTGGTCACCTACAAACAAGCAAGATTTCTGGCTCTCACAGACCTGTAACTTCTTCTTTAAGAGGCTCCTTTGTCCTCCACTCGTTACCTGTATTAATGGCACCTGTTTGAACTTGTTATCAGTATAAAAGACACCTGTCCACAACCTCAAACAGTCACACTCCAAACTCCACTATGGCCAAGACCAGAGAGCTGTCAAAGGACACCAGAAACAAAATTGTAGACCTGCACCAGGCTGGGAAGACTGAATCTGCAATAGGTAAGCAGCTTGGTTTGAAGAAATCAACTGTGGGAGCAATTATAAATACTTTATTTGCCCCACTGTATTTGTATTTATTATGGATCCCCATCAGTTCCTGCAGCAGCTACTCTTGCTGGGGTCCAGCAAAATGAAGGCAGTTATTATGCATTTCACAATACATGAAGTGTCATGAACATAAACGAACACCCCTACAAGTCATTTGTTAAACAATCTATTTTATATGTGGCAGTGCTGTCCACTCAGTGTGCTGAATTTCCAGCCCCGCCCCCCCCCCCCCCCCCCCACCATCCCTCCATAAAAAAACAACTATGGGACAGCACTGGGCTCTAACTCACGACAATCAGACCCAGAGCGAGCTGCTTAGAACACGTCACAATTCTTCAGCAAGCAGGGAGAGTATTTGATGATACTAAATGGAAACACATTTTTTGTTGTATTTTGTTTTATGCTTTCCACAAACCAAAGCTCTAACCGTAACCCTTTGAGTTGTTTCTGTTCAAACCCTGTAACCACACGGAATGAACCCTGTAACAATGCGGAATTAATGGGTCAAAATTTGACGTTCATCCACATTACGTCAAATCCTGATTTGAAACTATGAGATCAAGTTGCAGCTTTGGCCTCAGTTGATCTCCTTGCATAGATTTTCCTTTGCCATTTGATCAACTGCATTGTACTTGTTGCATTGTACCAGTAAAACGGCTCTTCGGATAGCTTTTGCTACAGCCTATGCCAATGAGCGTTAGCATTTTAGCTAACAACTGCTGCATCCAAAATAGTTATTTTGCAAAGATCACAACCAAATATAATCTTAACGACTGTTCAAGCAAGAATCAAAACATCATTGTAAGTGTATAAGAACCCCAAAAAAGTGATTTTGTTTAGATGTAATAAAAATGTAAATCTAGGCTCTATTGAATGGGAGTAGATGGCGATGGCTTTCTTACTGCAGCCAAGAGAAGTGGCATCTGTATGTTACGTCAGTGTGTTGTCTACTAGAAAGAGGTCTATAGGTTAGACGGTTTTTGATTGAGCTGTTTTTCTTTCTTAGTTTCTTCAGTTTTTAAGCAAGAGGATGAGTGTAAGTCATATTTCTATCAGGATGAGGTAAGACCCAGATGCAGATCGCGTCGAAGTAACAATATTTATTACAGCAACAGGGGCAAAGGTACTGGCAGGTAGCCTATGGGTCAGGTCATGGAAAAGGTTGGTAATCCAGAGACGGGGCAAAGGTACTGGACGGCAAGCAGGGTCAGGGGCAGGCAGGCGGGCTCAGGGTCAGGACAGGCAAAGTGGTCAGGCGGACTCAGGGTCAGGACAGGCAAGGGTCAAAACCAGGAGGACGAGAAAAGAGAGACTGGGGAAAAGCAGGAGCTGATACAAAAAAACGCTGGTTGACTTGACAAACAGGAGACAAAGGGCTGTGAGACATGGGTTTAACAAGGGACACATGAAAGGTGGGGTGTATACGAAAGGCACGGGGCAACAGAAGATGAACAGCAGAGGGACTAATCATTTTAGAGATGGGAAACGGGCCAATAAACCGGGGGGAGAGTTTGCGGGATTCCACCCGGAGAGGCAGATCCTGGGTGGATAGCCATACCTTCTGCCCGAGATGATACCGGGGAGCCGGGGTCTGATGGCGATCCACTTGTTGTCGATACCTGGAGGTGGTCTTGAGGAGGGCCGATCGGGCTCTCCTCCAGGTACGACGACAGTGGCAGACAAACATCTGGGCAGAAGGTACGCCGACCTCTTCCTCCTGCTCGGGGAAGAGAGGGGGCTGATAACCCAGGGAACATTCAAAGGGCGATAGGCCCATGGCAGAGCAAGGAAGGGAGTTGCGTGCGAATTCCACCCACACAATCTGCTGGCTCCAGGTGGTGGGGTTGGTGGAGACCAGGCAGCACAGAGTTGTCTCAAGGTCCTGGTTGGCTTGCTCCGAATGGCCATTGGACTGGGGGTGGAACCCAGAGGACAGGCTGGCCGACGACCCAATGAGGGTGCAGAACGCCTTCCAAAACTGGGACGAGAACTGAGGACCCCGGTCGGAGATCATGTCCACGGGCAGTCCATGATCCGGAAGACGTGCTGATGAGCTGGGCCATCACCATGGGTGAGGGTAGTTTGGGGAGAGGAATGAAGTGGGCAGCCTTGGAAAACCGGTCGACCACAGTCAGGATGGCAGTGTTGCCCTCAGATGGGGGGAGACCCGTGACGAAATCCAGGGATGTGTGGGACCAGGGACAGTGAGGGACAGGCAGAGTTTGTAGAAGGCCAGCCGGAGCTTGTCCGAGGAGTCTTGTTCTGAGCACACACTGTGCAAGCGGCGATGTAGGCGTCAGGGACCATGTGGGCCACCAAAGTGTCGTCGCACAAATGCCAGGGTTTGGCGGGACCCCGGGTGGCAGGCTAGTCTGGAGGAGTGGGCCCGCGTCAAGCACGAACATCCGGTTATTGGGACCCCCCCTGGGAATGCTGTGCCTCCCGGAACTGTTTCCCTATACCCCAGCTGAGTGCCGTTGCCAGACACAATGTGGGAAGGATGGTCTTGGGCTCCAGGGTAATAGCCGTGGGGCTATAAGTATATAAGCTATATACAGTGCATCTGGCTTGACATTCTTGGATCCCGGCCGATATGAGAGGGAGAAGTTGAACTATGTAAACAGCAGGGCTCGTCTAGCTTGCCTGGAGTTTAGGCGTTTGGCTGTGCGGAGATACTCCAGATGTTTGTGGTCGGTCCATACGATGAACGGATGTTCTGCCCCTTCCAGCCAGTGCCTCCGTTCCTCCAACGCCATCTTCACTGCTAGAAGCTCACGATTTCCCACATCGTAGTTTTTCTCCGTGGCGTTCCACCACGAACTGATGGGAAGGGTCAGGATGAACCAGGATGGGAGCAGTGGTGAAGCGGTGTTTGAGGTCCCGGAACGCCCGGTCAGCAGCAGGGGACCACGTGAACAAAACCTTGGAAGAAGTGAGTGCTGACGGGGGGAAGCCAGGGTGCTGTAACCCCGGATGAAGCGGCGATAAAAGTTGGCGAACCCCAGGAAACGTTGCACCTACACCCTGGACGAAGGCTGGGGCCAATCCACCACCGCTCTCACCTTCCAGGGATCCATCTGGACATCCCCGGTGGAGATGATGTACCCCAGAGATGGGATGGTGGAGTGCGGGCGCCAGGAGGGAAGAGCGGGAGCAGGCGTGACAGTACCCCCCCTCTAGGGGCGCCACCCGGTGTCCCACCTGGGCGAGCCTGACGGGCCAGCCGTGGCACGGGCGCTGGACAAGCTGGATGGGTGTAAAATCCCGAAGAACCGGAAGAGGTGTGGGAGCCTGGCAACCCGGCTGAGGCGTGAAAGCCTGTCGATCCCGCTGAGGTGTGGGAGCCCGATGACCTGACTGAGACGTAGCAGCCTGATGAGCCAGCTGGGTGTAAAAACCTGACAATCCGGCTGAGGCCTGATGCGGGAAGGGCGCCTGCCGAGCCAACCGGCGCAAGGAAACCTCTCGAGCCTGCTACTTCTCAGCCAGGTCACCGGGCTCCCACGCCTCAGCCAGATCGTCGGGATTTTACGCCCAACCGGCTTGTCCAGCGCCTGTGCCTTGGTCGGCCCGTCAGGCTCGCCCTAGGGGGGGTGGGGGGTGTACTGTCATGCCTGCTATTTGTGTAGTTTCTCCCATTCTTCTCTGCAAATCCTCTCCAGCTCTGTCAGGTTGGATGGGGAGTGTCGCTGCACAGCTATTTTCAGGTCTCTCTAGAGATGTTCAATCGGGTTCAAGTCCGGGCTCTGAATGTCCTTGAGGTTCCCATCCAGAGACTTGTCCCGAAGCCACTCCTATGTTGACTTGGCTTTGTGCTGTTGTCCTGTTGGAAGGTGAACCTTTGTCCCAGTCTGAGGTCCTGAGCGCTCTGGAACTCTTGCTCTGTTCATCTTTCCCTCGATCCTGACTAGTCTCCCAGTCCCTGCCGCTGAAAAACATCCCCACATCATGATGCTGCCACCACCATGCTTCACCGTWGTGATGGTGCCTGGTTTCCTCCAGATGTGATGCTTGACATTTATGCCAAAGAGTTCAGTCTTGGTTTCATCGAATCAGAGAATCCTGTTTTCTCTTTGTCATTATGGGGTATTGTGTGTAGATTGATGAGGAAAATGTTTTATTTAATCAATTTTAGAATAAGGCTGTAACGTAACAACATGTGGAAAAAGTCAAGGGGTTTGAATACTTTCTGAATGCACTGTAGGCTACATTCAGTTTGGATGCTGGAATTATTTTGGAGTAGACGAATGTGCACAGGTAGCCTACATTTTGAAGTGATTTGTTTGACAATCAGATGAAAATATCATGACTGATTGTGTTGATGCTACAAGACGATTTATGGAACATGCCAAAACTTTGGAGATAAAAATAGATGGCAAAGTCAAAGATACTGGTTTCCCCTATCCATTTGTGGCGAAGTTTTCCCTAAATGCATGTGACAAATCCAGCTCCTGCTGGCTAATCTTTTGAATACGGTGTAGCGACAATGATAACATTAGCTAGCTAGATAATGTTGGCATGCTAGCTAGCAGTTGTCAGTGCCCTACTTGTTATTTGTCTACCACAAAGTTCCCACCCCCAGTTCGTGAATAAGTATTTGCAGCCTGCGTCATTCTTCAGAGGTGGAACCTAAACAAGACAGGAATTACGTGAAAATAGGGGCGGCATTGCCTTCTAAAAGCTAAATTCCTACAACTTTACAAATGTTGCCATGACTTATTTACATTTACATTTACATTTAAGTCACTTATGACGTGTTAATATGATATCTGACTGAGAGACTAACAAAATCAATTGGGGCCCCCTAGAAGTCAGGGCCCCTGAGCACATGCCCTGTGTACTCGGTCGGTATTTGGCCATGATTACTACAAGTTTAGATAGCTGGCTAGACTAACTACCAATCAAAAGATTGACATGGGTAATTGTCAGCTAATTGAGTGACTTGCATAACAAGAGAAACTGCTGATGAACAACCACATTTCTAAATTGCACCTGGTGTATTTTACTATTCTTACTCTCAATTGTAAGTTAAGACCATGCTTATGTCTGGGCCTGGCCCTGCTTGCAGACACATTACTAATAATCACATTATAATACATATATTACATGGATGTGTACACCTATGTAGACCTATATCCTTTTACATGCATTTTTATAATGCTCTACTTCATTACATATGTGTTATTTGACTTGAGGACCAGAAATAGAACGTTATTTCCTTAAGAAAAAAATGCCCCAAGAGGGGTTCGAACTCACAGCTGTTGTATCCCTTTGAACTTCCTACCTTTCCAGACTGCACCACTAGTAATTATAAACTGGGTGATTCGAGCACAGCATGGTGATTGGCTGACAGCCGTGGTATATCAGACCGTATACAACGGGTATGACAAAACATTTATTTTGACTGTTGTAATTACATTGGTAACCAGTTTATAATAGCAATAAGGCACCTCGGGGGTTTGTGGTATATGGCCAATATACCACGGCTAAGGCTGTATCCAGGCACTCTGCATTGCGTCATGCATAAGAACAGCGCCTGGCCGTGGTATATTGGCCATATACCACACCTCCACTGGCCTTATTGCTTAATTATACTGTACATGTATTCTGTTACATGTAACAGATTTTTTATTTATTAACTATTATCAGTTCCGTTACCAGCAYAAGCATTGTAATCAGATTACACATTACTTCTAAGATTACTTTTAAATTCAGAAATTGTGATTTTTGAGGAATTAAATACAAAATTACACTTTTCTGTTTTCTCAATGACATTCAAATCACCATTGAAAAGAGGCACAAGTTAAAGTTTATTCTGTCTTAGCGAGCCTTACCACAAGTCAGAGACAACTTTGATGACACACTCTTGAAGATCAAGGGGTATTTAAGTAATTGGAATGACTGAAAATCTGACAGACTTTGGTTTTTAATGTAAAGTTATATCCTAATTGTATTATTATCTGTATTGAAGAGAAAGTAATGGGTTAGAAGCCTACATAACCCATAAAATGCAACATCTGTTTATGGCCAGCTATGTAAACGCTAACATTGATTTATCCTGCAATAGATGTTGTTGAATTTGTAACATTCCTTTTTCTTTTCTTCTAATGCCTCGTAAGGGGCAAGTCATCTAAAAGTAACTGAAAGTAATCAGATTACATTAGTTACGTTATTGATTACAATGTTGGACATGTAACTCTAATGGATCAAATTAAGAAAGTAACCTAACCTACCCTGTTGGTAAATGTATCTATTATTCTGTTAACAGATATAATTATGTGCTCTGCTGGTTGTCCTCAGTGTAGTGGCTAATGGTGCCAGGTTGGCCTATGAGAAAAGCTAGCATCTAGCCACAGACCACAGGTATAAACCTCGGGTCGAAGCAAAAGTTTGAGTATGGTCCACAAATGTTTTACTCAAATGTTTGTTAACAAAGTCAATGTAAACAAACACTATACAGCCTCAAAACATGGTTAAAACTATCATTTTTTATACACTATATACAGTTGAATTTGGAAGTTTGTATACACCTTAGCCAAATGCATTTAAACTCAGTTTTTCACAATTCCTGACATTTAATCCAAGCTAGGATCACCACTTTATTTTAAGAATGTGAAATGTCAGAATAATAGTAGAGAATGATTTATTTCAGCTTTTATTTCTTTAATCACATTCCCAGTGGGTCAGAAGTTTACATACACTCATTAGTATTTGGAAGACAATTGCAAATAATTAAAATAATAAAATAAAAAAAAATAAAAAAAAATAATAAAACAAAAACAAAAAAAAATAAAAATTACTTTTAAAATCTGTATTAACTTGGAGTCCAAACATTTAGGGTAGACTCATTTCCACAGAGGCTTCCACATAATTGGGTGAATATCTTGCCCATTTCTCTTACAAGAGCTGCGTGATAATATGAGTCAGGTTATTGCAAGGACCTCCCTGACTCGCAAACACCTTTTCAGTTCTGCCACCACATCTTCTATGGATTCAGAGGGTCAGGGCTTTGCTGATGGCCACTCCAAATAACTATGGACTTTGTTTCGCTCCTTAAAGCCCTTTTGCTGCACAAAACTGAAGGTATGCTTTGAGCGGTACCATTGTCCATTCGTCGGAAGAGCCACTAGTGGTCGACGAGCCAACTGTTAACTTCATTCATGACATGGTCTTGAAGATGTTTGGCTTCAAAATATCCACATAAAATTTTACTTTCTCATGATGCCATCTAATTTTGTAGAGATGCACCAGTCCTCTGCAGCAAAAGCACCCCAAACATGATGCTGCACCCCTGTGCTTCACTGTTGGGATGGTGTGCTTCTGCCACTACCAAGTTCCAAACTGCCTCTGGAAGCAACGCAGCACAGAACTGTAAGTCGGAGCTTCATGAAATGGGTTTCCAAGGCTGAGCAAGCATTGGCTGGAATGGTGTAAAGCTCGCCGCCGTTTGACCTGGAGACAGTGGAATGATGAATCACGCTTACACATCTGGCAGTCCAACAGACAAATCTTGGTTTGGTGAATGCCAGAACGTTTGTGGTAAATACTTTCCATTGTAATGGGGTGGGAGTGGTGAATACTTTCCATTGTAATGGGGGGAGTGTGAATGCTCCTTATCCACTAGCGATGTGCAGCAACCCATTGTGACTAATCAGACTAACCTGGTCGGAGGACGTGGGTGGGTATAGGGAAGCAGGCTGTAATTGATTGAACAATATTGCTATATCTCATTATGGTGGTCACAAGTGTGCAATTGGGCTGCTTTAATGGTACAATTTTGAGAAAATGGGCATTGATTTCAGATTGGCCACCTTAATTTAAGCCCCCTCCAGGTGGTATGCGCAGGGGCATGAAAGTATTGTGTTCTAGCCATGGGTTCTTCTAACCACGCGTCCTTTAACATGACAAATGGTGTCGAGAAGAAATAGATACAAAATAAATATTTAGTACTAGGGGCTCAGCGGAAGGTTGAAGTGGGGATGTAGAAGAAAAAGAACGCACACCTATTTAGGCGGAGGTGCTGGCTACGGAGTAGAAACTTCAAAATAAAGGAGACCGCACACTCTAGGAGCTCAGATGCAAAATGTAATTACAACGTTTCGACAGCCAAGCTGTCTTCATCAGGGTATAATCACAAACACTGCGGGATGACTCGTTTATATAGTGTCAAAAGACACACAGGTGTCGGTAATCATGGCCATGGTGGCCTAAATCATTGGTTAATTCTCAAATGTTAAAATGGCATACAAAGAACAGCATACAAAAACAAATGGATAGCATATGATCAAAGATTCATTTTATACTACACAAGCTTACAAACAATTACAATGGCAAGTCACAATAATCACAAGAATGGCTTCAGATCAAAGTCTACTGTGTGTCTTTTGACACTAATAAATGAGCCATCCCGCAGTGTTTGTGATTATACCCTGATGAAGAGCTTGGCTGTCGAAACGTTGGTATTACATTTTTGCATCTGAGCTCCTAGAGTGGCGGCTCTCCTTTATTTTGAAGTGGGGATGTAACATGAAGACCTTTGACGAGTGTGTGTGTGTGTGTGTTGTGTGTGTGTGTGTGTGTGTGTGTGTGTGGTGTGTGTGTGTGTGTTGTGTGTGTGTGTGTGTGTGTGTGTGTGTGTTGCAGACCTGGGTTCAAATGGTATTTCAAATATCTCAATTACTTTCACATCCATTCGAAGTAAGTATTCAGATATATTTTATTTGAAAAGACAAGAAGTTGAACATATTCATGTATTTGGAAATCACTTTGAATGTATTGAAAACTAGAATACACTGACTCAAATACATTCCTATGTGTTTAACCCAGGAATTTGAAAATAGTATTTGAAATAAATATTTGAAAATCCTCTTAAATACAATTTGGTCGACTATTTGATTTTTCAAATAACCATTAAAAATATTTCAATACAAGATACTCAAATACACATATTTGAACCCAGGCTTGGTGTTATGACACGCTGGACAGCATGTCATTGAATTATTCCAGTTCAGCAATGTACCATTTAAAATGTCCTCTTTTACATCCACATTTACATCCTTTGATGTCAGATAAAGCAATTCTAGAAGTGTTTTTCTATGAGGTGTAGTCATAGAGCCATACACTGCGGGCCTTCTGTACTTTGAACTGTAAGTTTGCCCTAGTTCAAAATATATCAGATTAAAATGCTAGTCTTAAAAGATTACCAGGGGAAATGGCTGCCTCTCCCTTTGAGCAGAATGCCTGGAAACTGATCAAGCATGTGTCATCACGAGATTCACATTTCTGATGTATTTTCTGATTGTATGGATGTGACCATTTGTACCTCTTTTGTATTTTATCAATGTTCCAGTGTTAATTAACTTCCATTAGACCACAAAGCCACACACACACACACACACGTAGTGTTTGTATACTCACCCACACACATACACATAGACTCAACACAACACACACACACACACACACACACACACACACACACACACACACACACACACACACACACACCTACAACACAAACACACACCTTCCCACTCACACGACTGATGTTACTAGACTCTATTATCATTGCACAATTCCCACCACATATTGTAAATATCAGTCTTAATTTAATTTGCATTCTTGCATTATATTTTATAATATATTCTTTCTAAATTACTACTCTATTTTATCCCATTGAGTTTTCATTTGATTGTTTTATTACCTGTTTACTTTTTCTATTGTTATTGCACTGTCAAGACGTGAACCTACAAGTCAGCATTTCATTTCACTGGGTACTCTGTGTATATCATGTGTATATGACGAAAAAACAAACTGGGACTTGAACTTGTAGTATGCTGCAGACTGTAGGCCAGTGCCCTGTGCTGAGGGGCAGACTGGGACTTGAACTTGTAGTATGCTGCAGACTGTAGGCCAGTGCCCTGTGCTGAGGGGCAGACTGGGACTTGTTGTTATTCTCATTGCTCAGCATCACAACAAAATCACTAGTCTTCCACACAGCACTAGGATCAGGTGTCTCTCTCTCTCTCTCCATCCATCCGTCTGATGTTCCGGATCCCTTGCTTCAGCTGAAATAAAATATTAAGAAAGACATGATAGCACAGAGCCTTGACACAGATTATGAGGGTAAAAAATCCCATTCCACTTGACATTTCACATATGCACCCACCTAACATTTTTATTCCCGCTCTGCACATCCACATTTATACAGTATGCACTCAACATGTAAATACCACACTCTACTACTCATACTTATTGGGAGCTGTAGTTGAAACTCTAGTGGAAGATATGAAAAGTGACAAGGGGTGTAGAGGTGAGAGGTTTATTTGGCACTGTCCTTTTCGTATCCCTGTGTTTTCTCTCTCTCTCTCTCCATCTCCCTCTCTCTACCTGTTTCTGTATGTAGCCTGTTGACATTCCGTTCTGCCTTTGTTCTAATGCCAACCATTCAGCCCTTCTCAAAGAGGCAGAGGAGAAGATAGGAGGAGAGGGGGAAGAGGAGGAGGACAGCAGTATGAGGGGATATGGGGGAGGGGAACATAGCACTAATAATAAACCCTATTTGCTAAAGCACTGCTACTGCATGTCGTCAAATTCCAATATTAAAGAAATAGAGATGTCCTTAATTAATAATGGGGTTTGCCTGAGCTACACACTGTAGATAGTTGTGAAAACGGTTCTACATTATCATAGTGTTCATATTGTGTTACACTATCTACACGTTACTGTCACCACTAAGGAAAACAGACGACAGTCAAAGACTGAACTTCCACAAGGAGATAAATCCAATTTTTGTTTGCTTTTGGCTTGATTTAATCATCTGGATAGCGTGCACGCTCACAGCTATAATCATTTTCTTCCATCTCCAGTGGGTTTCATGGGCAGAGCAGGTAGCTATGCAACAGGACTGGGAGCAACTGGGAGAGGAGGGTGGGGTGGTGGTGACAATTTAGTACAGAGAAGTGAAGAGAAGGGAAGGTTGGGGGGTGGGAAGGGAAGGTTGGGGGGAAGAAAGGATGACAGTAAATGTTGGCAACCATGGTCTGTAGAGAGGCTGGCTGATCACAGGCGGAGAAAGCTCTCTCTCAGGAAAACAGATCATTTAGAGGAGATGTGTCATATGTGGAAAAGTAGGTCTTACTTTCCAAGTCATGCCTTTCCTTAATTTTCTGTTGACAGTAACATATATATTTTTTAAATGACACTCAAATGTAAAATTATATATGAACATCTCAATGGCTATTTTTGACATGGATTTCATGAAGCTTTCCACTTGAAAGTAACTGGGGATTTCAATGAAGAAAACAAGGCCAGATGAATGAAAGGTGTTGTGGAGGAACCAGTATTCTACTAATGATGTCATTACATGGTCTGATCTTGTTGCTAACAGGACCAACAAACAAATTGAAAATCTAGTAGCGATTTTTTTTAAATTTTTATAAACGATATTTGTTATTGATTGTCGAATAGACATTGTGGACGTGTGAGCTGTCCAGTGGCTCAGTGCTGAATGACGCCCTATCCCCAGCATCAGACTCGCCTTTCCTTACACCGGCCCCGAAAACCACATGTTGCACGAAAGTTTTCCATCTAATGCTGATTTAAAAAACCTAGATATTCGACGTAAATGAAGACAAAACACGTAAATAGGCTACTGAAAGTTAACCGGTACACAACATTTTGAGATTTGTTCGACAAAAAAAACAGCAACGGGACCAGGAATATTTTTCTCGGGGCTCAAGCTATATGCTGGCAAACGAGCGAGAGAATGACATTGCATTTCAGAATAATTGCTGTAAATATGGAGTCCACTCTTAATTTGCCAATGATACTAACAAATATACTTCTCACACTGACCGTTTTCTTCTTTCGGGCACGTCCTGGATCCCTTCAACCATAATTGTGTAAACATCACAATATATTGTCTGTACAATTCTCTCTACAATGGCAACGTCTTTACAACAAGTTAACATTTTTTTTACCTGTCTAACATGTGAAAGTGAAATAGAGGACGTCTGACTTACCATCATAAAGCCTACGGATCAACAGGTGACTCCTTGGTACCGTTTCTATTGGGTTGTCTTGTCGCCCCGCTTTCTCTCTTTCCGGCTGCCATTGAAACACACGTCAATCTCAGCTGTAAACCCTCTGCATCTGCGGTCCACGTAATGGTTATTAGGATGTTACTAGGTAGCTCAGCGAGAGATGAAATTCTGTCCGTTTATATATTGTCCGGACACCAGAAAGGGGGCTGGATCAATGCAGATCACGACTACAGGAAAAGACCAATTGAGATTCGATATTTTTTTTATATATATATTTTTGAAAATCATGGGTGCGGCCCCAACAAATTATGACCTGAAATTACAAATAAAAACCAATGGAGTGAAACATAAATTATCTAGAAGGCAAATAGGCTTACACGCACATTATATAATGTATAACATTTATTATAGATGAAAAGGGGTTTTATGAAATAGATTTCATTGATTGATTGATCATATAAGGCTGTTCTTGTAAGCATTAAATCCCCTATCTTGAGAAAAGGTGAAATTCATGAGCCAATGTTCTGCAAATTGCCCCAGAAAATGGCCACAGTGTATGATCACTTTACAGACAGTTAAAAGGCAGTACACCAACAGGATGAATGATCATATGAATGTGTGCATACTGTATTTTTCTACCTGGAATTACCTGAACAAATAAAGAAAATAGGAAATAATATGCAAACAGATCGCAAGGGTGCACTCTTCAAATAGATTGCCAAACTTTCAATAACCACCGACGGTTATGTGTGACTCATTATTGTGGATGCTGCTCATCTCACTCCTCTCTCAGATAAACATATTTGGAAAACCCAAGTGGTTCTATTTTCCATTTCAATGCTCATTTTAACCCCCCCACCCCTTATACCACACAAATACCTAATTACTAAAAAGGTTGAAGCCGTCTCATAGCCAATGTGTTGTAGACTAAAATCTAAAATGTGAGTATGTTCCCATCTGAGGGCCTTGAAGGATGTTTTTGGTGCACCACTGCCCTTCCTGTGAATAAACTCAATTACGCAGGAGCATTGTCTGTAAAGGTCGCTGTTAATTGTGAAGAGTCCCGCTCGCGCCTCAAGAGGGCCCCAAAAGGCCGGAGCCATGCAAACTCAAAAACATGTACAAATACAAATGTGAGGTACAAAATGGGTGCAGTTTAAAATCATATCTCTGACTGTATCACTTGAACACCCTATTTCTCAATATGTCATATTGGGCATGAGTCTGTAAGGACTAAGGATGCTATGTAGTGTCAAATCAAATCAAACTTTATTTGTCACATGCTCCGAATACAACAGGAATACAACCTTACCGTGAAATGCTTATACAAGCCCTTAACCAACAGTGCAGTTCAAGAAAGAGTGAAGAAAATATTTACAGAGTCAATGTGTGGGGGTACAGGTTAGTTTAAGTAATTTAGGCAGGGGTGAAGTGACTATGCATAGATAAAAAACAGTGAGTAGCAGCAGTGTAAAAAACAAATGGAGGGAGGGGTCAATGTAAATAATCCGGTGGCCATTTGATTAATTGTTCAGAAGTCTTATGGCTTGGGGGGTAGAAGCTGTTAAGGAGCCTTTTGGTCCTAGACTCGGCGCTCCGGTACCGCTTGCCGTGCGGTAGCAGAGAGAACAGTCTATTTCTTGGGTGACTGGAGTCTGACATTTTTTGGGGCTTTCCTCTGACACTGCCTAGTATATAGGTCCTGGACGGCAGGAAGCTTGGCCCCAGTGATGTACTGGGCCGTACGCACTACCCTCTGTAGCGCCTTACGGTCAGATGCCGAGCAGTTGCCAAATCAGGCGGTGATGCAACCGGTCAGGATGCTCTCGATGGTGCAGCTGTAGAACTTTTTGAGGATCTGGGGACCCATGCCAAATCTTTTCAGTCTCTGATGGGGAAAAGGCGTTGTCGTGCCCTCTTCACGACTGTCTTGGTGTGTTTGGACCATGATAGTTCGTTGGTCCCCAGTTGTATTGAAAACCAACCCAAGATATAGCCTGGGTCTTTCTGGGTAGCCAACACAAAGCCACGCTCCTTTAGCCCTGTTTATACCTGGTTCTAAAATGTAGCCTTTGTCCTGATCTTGTCCACATTCTGATTGCGCCCACATGTTTAGACAATTGTAGATGATTAAAAGACGCATTGTAATCTAATTGTGATCAGATCTTATAAGTGTAAACAGGCAAGATCGGGACAAGATCAGGAAGAAGGACGCATGTGAACAGCAGGTATAACAGAGTCTTTGATAGCCCAGCAGTCTGGTGGTGATTAGCACTACAGCTGGGTTCAATATGGAACCTAAAGACCTCTCTCTCTCTGGGCCGTCTCCTGATAGACTCATCGGGAGGCAGGATTATGCATATGAACACATCTCCCTCTATTCTCCAGCCTGCTCTCAAGGCTTAATTTAATGGTAAAGCAACTAAGCTGGAGCGGGTGGGTGCAGAGATGTAACACTTTGCATGCCCTGTTGTATGCCTACATCACAATACATATGTGTAATTTGCATTGGATTATGATTGGGTTCTACAGTAGACAGCGGACACAATCCATTATCTGTCTGCCGAACACACCGCTTTGATCCTTCATTGTTTTTCTGTTTGTGTCTGTGGTCCAATAATCTCCAGTAGTTTCCAATTGTCTATCCGGTCCAAAAACAAACCCCTGTCTGCTAATCTCTCTGTGTTTGCAGATCTGAATGGACTGGATAGGTGTAAGCAATGTCGGACCAGTCACTATATTGCTTAAACCAGTTGTGTTCCTTCAGATTAGTAAGCAAGCAACCAGGTTAGATAAAGGGATGGAGCTTGGTAAGGGTTGTTTTCAGAATGAGCCTCCATCCCCTCTACCTCACCATAAACAGTGAAAGGTAAAGAGGCCTCTCCTTTCAGTTCAGTGGTCATGAAGAAAAGGAGACAAGTAAAGGAAGCAATTCAATACTATTAGGATGCAGCTGTCCTATGGGCCCAAATGGAACATTACCAGTTCCTGATCCTTTGGTGTTGGCAGGTGTCTAAGGACAATATTGTGGGAAATCTTTGTAGCCATTTGTGGTACTAAGTGAAGCAGAAGCACCATATTCCTCCCACCTCCCCAGTCATTTTACACCTGTGAACACTGAAGGGGTGGGAGCTAGCGAAATAGCTCTGAAGGGCTCTGGACAGCCACAGTGTTTGCAGGCTTTTGTCATTGCACACTCACCCAATCAGAATAATCCACAACCTGGACTCAGGGGTAGACGTAACATAGTAAAAGTAAATCCCGGACACTCCAAGTAGTATCATATGTTTTTTTGTTTGTTTAGTATGTATTCATTTCTGGATGTTCATCATCCATTTTGTATGATATGTTGCAAATTACAATTCGTACAATATGTTACGAATTGCATTTCAAACTATATGTTCCCGAATTTACAAAACATGATATGTTACGAATTACAATTTGTTGTGGCTAATGCTAACGTTAGCTTGGATTTTATTTTGTTAAGATCCCCATTAGCCGACGCCAATGGCAACAGCTAGTCTTACTGGGGTCCAACACATAACGAAAAAGACATTAGAGACAAAAGACTTTACAATTGACATACATTTTAAAACGTGTGTGTGTGTGTAAGCATCTGTCAGTTACATATACATGCCAATACATAGACACAAAAGGTAGGTCACATGGGGAGAGGCATTGTGCCGGGAGGTGTTGCTTTCTTTTGTAGTTTTTTTATCCAGGTTTGCTGTTCACTTGCCTTATATGAGATGGAAGGGAGTTCCATGCAATCATGGCCCTCTACGGTACTTTACGTCTCCTTGAATTTGTTCTGGACCTGAGGACTGTGAAAAGACCACCAGTAGCATGTCTGGCGGGGTAAGTGTGTGTGTGTCAGTGTTGTGTGTAAGTTGACTATGCAAACAATTTGGAGTTTCCAACACATTAATGTTTCTTATAAAAAGAAGAAGCGATGCAATCAGTCTTTCCTCAACTCAGCCAAGAGAGACTGGCATGCATAGTACTGATATTTGCCCTCTGATTACAATGAAAAGCAAAATATGCCGCTCTGTTCTGGGCCAGCTGCAGCTTAACTAGGTCCTTCTTTGCAGCACTTGACCATATGACTGGACAATAATCAAGATAAGATAAAACTAGAGCCTGCAGGACTTGCTATGTGGAGTGTGGTGTCAAAAAAGCAGAGCATCTCTTTATCATAGACAAACCTCTCCCCATCTTTAGTACCATTGAATCAATATGTTTTGACTATGACAGTTTACAATCTAAGGTAACACCAAGTAATTTAGTTTCCTCAACTTGCTCAACAGCCACACCATTCATTACCAGATTCAGCTGAGGTCTAGAACTTAGGGAATGATTTGTACAAAATATAATGCTCTTAGTTTTAGAGATGTTCATGACCAGTATATTAATGGCCACCCATTCTAGAACTGACCGCAACTATTTGTTTAGGATTGTAGTGATTTCACTATATGTGGTTGCTGACTTCCTGGTAAAAAAATAGAAGAGTAGAGGGCCAAGACAGCTGCCCTGCGGTACACCACACTTGACATGTTAACATTAGAGAAGCTTCCATTAATTATGGCTGCAGTCCCGTTAACGGGATCGATATGACAACAGCCAGTCGAAGTGCAGGGCGACAAATTCAAAAAACAGAAATCTCATAATTAAAATTCCTCAGACATTCATGTGTTTTATATCATTTTAAAGGTAATCTTGTTGTTAATCCCACCAAAGTGTCCGATTTCAAATAGGCTTTTCAGCGAAAGCACTACAAACGATTATGTTAGGTCACCACAAAACCACAATAACCACAGCCATTTTTTCCAGCTAAAGATAGCTTTCACAAAAACCAGAATAGAGATAGAATTAATCACTAACCTTCGATTATTTTCATCAGATGACACTCATAGGACTTCATGTTACACAATACATGCATGTTTTGTTTGATTAAGTTCATATTTATATAAAAAAATCTGAGTTTACATTGASGRGTTAGATTCACTAYWTGCAAAAACATCAAGTGACTTTGCATAGCCACATCGTTTCAACAGAAATACTCATCATAAATATAGKTGATAATACAAGTTATACACATGGAATTATAGATATACCTCTCCTTAATGCAACCGCTGTGTCAGATTTCAAAAAAAAATTACGGAAAAATAAACCATGCCAATAATCTGAGACGGAGCTCAGATGAATAGCCAAATTAGCCGCCATGTTGGACTGAAATACATGATAAATGTTTCCTTACCTTTGATGAATTCATCAGAATGCAGTCCTAGGAGGGATCACGTGACCCTGAACGAGATGGCCGCATGAACTAGGAGCTCCGCACAAGTAGTTTCCAATTCCTAATCTTACCTCCACTTCAAGTTTAAACTCATTTAGCTTTAGTCAAAAAGTCATGGCGGCTACAAAAGGCGACACTACAGGTGACATTTTTACCCGGACTCGAGCACTAGCGACGGAAAAAGCCTCCAAGAAGCAGCTAGCTTCAGAAAAAGCTAGCGCCATTAGCCAGGAGCAAGAGGACCCGTTCCCCCGAGGCCCAACGAAGGCCAACCTCGCACTCTGTCGAAGACATCTTTTCTGAGCTGAGATCCCAACGTACAGAACTCAACACTAAACTAGATGCCATTAACGCTCAGCTCAGTGCGATAGGGGCAAGGTGACAATCCTGGAAAATGCTTTGCCTGACAAAACAACAAGATAACCATAAACGCGGGGCGCCTGGACGAGGCAGAGGGGCGAATCCTATCCACGGAAAACTTATTGACAGACGCCATGGAAACAATAGCATATGCTAAAAAAAAATAGAGCAGCTGGAAGAGAAAACAGAGGACTGGAAAACAGGGGGCGAAGGAATATTGTGTTCTATTAAATCTGGGCGAAAAGAAGAAGGAAACATGCCACTGATCCGCTACCTGCAAGACAAACTTCCCGAGTGGCTCCACCTGTCACCGACAGACCAATAGAACTCGAGAGAGCTCACCGAGCACTGAGGCCCCCACCAGCAGCCAGACAACCACCGCGCCAATCACCATACGTTTCTTGAGATTCACCGACAAGGAACGAGTCCTACAGGCGGCGAAAACCAACACCATTACAGTGGGAAACGCCAAACTCATCTTACTCCAGGACCTGTCAGCTGGAATACGCCGAAAGCGCCGAGAGTTTGACGAGGTGAAGAAATGCTCCATTGACCGAGGCATCTTTAGGGGATTCAAATACCCAAACGAGCTCAGTTCTTTACCAAGGAGCCCTGCGACACTTCAAAACTCCCGAAGAGGCAAAACGTTTTTTGAAAGACAACCCCGGTCAATGAGAAATGGACAATGCTAAATGCGATTACTATTATTACTAAAGGAGGTAAGACAACATATAGCCGATATCCAAAGACCACCCGCCCTGCTAAATGTCATTATAGCCGTCTAATCTATATTTATGTCCTTTAGCTGAGAGGGATAGGCTCCATATTATAACCTAGGCCTACTATATGTAGGCTGGGCTATTGATTTTATTTTCTCCCATTTTTAATGTGGTCTGGACGGGGGCTACGTTGTCATTTACCCAATGCGGGGCGGAGAGGATGAGGCATTTCTTTGGTGGGGAGGGGAGACGTTGTGCGTTGCTAACTGTTCCCGGTTTTTTTTGTTGTTGTTGTTGAACACAGAATTGTGACTGAGCGGGGAGGTAATAGATCCAACGGGATATGGCGAGTTGTTTGGGAACTCGGCTGGGGTGTTCAGAGACTGTTATTTTATGTAAACCATTTATTTTCCTTTTATGTGAACGCAGCTGTAACTACTATCCACCTTTACCCGAGATGACTTGCACTAAAGTTCGATTACTGTTCGATGACGATGACTAGTACCTTAAATCTATTGACATGGAACTGCCATGGTCTAGGTCATGCAATAAAACGGAAAAGATACTATGTGCTCTAAAAAAGGAAAAAGCAGACATCGCGCTATTGCAAGAGACACACCTCTGTGATGCTGAACATGCCAAACTCCGCAGAGCTTGGGTGGGACAGGTGTATTTCTCATCTTTCAAATCCAACAGTAGAGGCACAGCCATACTTATCCATAAGAATGTTCCATTCATAATTGACAAAAACATATCTGATCCGGAGGGGAGATTTATTTTGATAACTGGGTCACTGTATGGGCAACCAATTACTCTCTTAAACATATACGCCCCTAACACAGATACTCCTGCTTTTATGTCGAAAATGATAACCCTGTTCAAATAGCATTGTGTTTCCTTTGGAGTGTTGGCCGGAGATTTTAATTGTACCCTGAACCCAACCCTAGACAAATAATCTCAAGTCCCACCACAAATCCTAGATCTGCAAAGATGTTGAACTTCTTACTAAAGAGATGGGACTGATAGATATCTGGAGAGAGACTAATAGCTCATCTATGGACTATACATACTACTCTAATGTCCATAACTACTTCCCGTATAGATTACATTTTTTCCCAAAGAGTTTCATAAATTCAGCCACGTGTAGAATCGGACCCATAGCGCTTTCGGATCACGCCTTTGTCCACCTCCGCTTTGACCTCTGCAAAAACATCCCGAGGTCAAAGAGCTGGAAATTCAACACCTCCATGCTATCAAACGAAGCATTCCATACATTGGTAACTACATGGATAGACAACTACCACCAAGACAACAAAGATTCTCCTGTTTCTGGCCACAATGTGGGACGCTGCTAAAGCCACACTAAGAGGTCATCTAATTGCATATGCTTCCTCTAAGAAAAAAGCAATGGAAGCACACAGGCTAGATCTGGAGAGGGAGCTGGAACGCTGTGAAAAAGTACATAAACAATCCACAGACAGCACCTCCTGGAGTCAACTTAAAGCAGCCAAGCCAAACTGAATTTGGACTATACTCGGGAGATTAAAAAAAAAGTTTTCTTACTAAAACAGAATACCATGAGTATAGCAATAGGCCTAGTAGATTGCTTGCTTATCAATTAAAAAAAGAGCAGTCAGAGCGTACAATTATGGCTATCCGAACAGCAGAGGACGAGGTCACATATGACCCAAAAAAGATCATTAATTAACTTTTCATGATTTTTACTGCAAACTATATACCTGAGAGAAAACACACGGAAGCAGAACTCCACTCCTTCCTAGAGGGAATCTCGCTACCTAAACTATCAGAGACTGACCAAGAAGATCTCAACTCCCCCTTCACTCCTGAGGAGATCCTGGAGGCAATTACCTCCATGCACCTAACAAGTCCCCAGGCCCAGATGGATTCCCAGAGAGTTCTACAAAGCTTTTTGGCCCAGCTTAGCCCTATTTCATGCCAATGCTGGAGGGATTTTTGCAAAACGGAGTTCTCCCAGACTCAATGCGCACAGCTCGCATTACAGTGTTGCTCAAAAAAGACAAGGACCCCCTATCCTGCTCCTCCTTCCGGCCCATAAGCTTGTTGGATTTCGACTACAAAATAATTACAATTTGCTGGCCAAAAGACTAAACACTCTTCTTCCCAAATAATAAAAGCGGACCAAACTGGATTTATTAGAGACAGATACTCTTCTGATAACATTCGCCGTCTTTTTGATATTATTGATCAAGTAAACGCACAGAAGACCCCTGTCCTGCTGGCTTCACTGGATGCTGAGAAGGCGTTCGACAGGATGGAGTGGAGCTTTTTGTTCTCAGTCTTAGAAAAGTTCAATATGGGCCCAAACTTTATTAATGGATCAAATCACTATACTCTCATCCAAATGCCATGGTGACTACTAACGGACTGAACTCTGACAGATTCCCTTTGGGACGGGGCACAAGACAAGGGTGCTCGCTATCCCCCTGCTCTACTTGTTGGGGGCGGAGCCTCTGGCAGAGTTGATAAGGAGCAATTCAAGTATTACAGGTGTTCCTGCAGGCGGCCTGCAGCACAAGATTTCGCTTTACGCGGATGATGTCTTGCTCTAAATATCCAACCCTGAGAAATCCCTTCCTCCCATTTTAGACACAATTGCTCAGTATGGCACGTTTTCAGGTTATAAGATAAATTTTAACAAACTCACTGTCTGCCCTCTCAATATTACACTCACCAGTTCTATGAAGACACTATGCCCATTCCAATGGAAGACACAGGGGTTTCAATACCTTGGGATATTCATAACACCAGATCTGAATAGGCTTTCAAGGAGAATTATCTTCCACTCCTGGATCGAATCAAAAACAACCTCCAAACCTGGATTCCCCTCCCAATTAGCTTAGTAGGAAGAATTAATGTAATCCGTATGAACATCCTCCCTGACTGAACTATTTATTTCAGATGCTCCCATGCTATCTCCCAGCTTCCTTTTTCAAAACATTAACCAAAGCATCACCAAATTTATATGGGGCAATAAAAAACCTAGGATCAAGCTCTCCACTCTATCGAAACCTGAATCTGGGCGGTCTTGCCTTCCCTCCCTTCAATTGTACTACTGGTCTGCCCAAATCCGCAACATGCTAACATGGATCACAAACAGACAAGAGTCAACGTGGATCCAGATAGAAGCCCAATCCTGTGGTTCATTGCCACTAAGCTCAACTATATTCATTAATAACTTTAGTGAAGTGGGCAACATAGCCAAAACATTTGTGATTTACGCACCCTACTAGCGTGGAGGGACTGTAAGAAATACCTGGGCATCTCCTCCCAAATATGCTCTCACTCGCCTATAGTAGGCAACCCAGACTTGCCAAAAGCCCTGAGGGATGCAACTTTAATCTTTGGCATACTCTAGGAATCAGGACCTTTTCAGACCTATTTCATCAGAAGACCACTACACTGAAATCCTTTCAAGAGCTCTGCAGTGAATTCAATGTGCCAAGATCCCATTTTTTTTAAATATCTTCAAATTAGCATGTCATCTCCTCATTTACTTCCAAGAGGAGGTTTAGAACTCAGTTGAACGAAGTTGAAACCCTTCTTGTCACAGCACAATCCATTAAAGGCAAAATATCCTATATCTATAGACTCCTTTCTGAGAAAGGAGGCTCCTCTTTACTCCTTTGAAAATAATCTGGGAAAAGGACCTTGGTCTGACTATCAGTGATGAGTTATGGGCGGAGGTTTGCGACAGGGTATACTGCTCCTCTACTAATGTAAATGAAAGAATCGAATTACAAATTTTTGTACAAATTTTATTACACTCCTTGAGACTCCATAAATGAAAACAGACATTTCTCCTAACTGTAAAAGATGTACCTCTGAAAGTGGAACCTATATGCATGTATTTTGGAGCTGTAGAGAGATTGCCAGATTTTGGCAATCTATACATACTGCTGCACAAGAAAATACTAGATGTAAGTTTGATAGGACCCCGTGTCTCTATCTTCTTAATGCCCAGCAGGACTTTGTTCTTGATCCTGACAGAGAAAATTTGCTCATGACCATTACATACTTTGCTAAGAAATGTATCCTTCTATTGTGGGCCTCTAGTACCTCTCCTACATTTAAAATGTGGATTGACCAGATTGTTGACTTTCTCCCTCTTGAAAAGCTCACTTATGACCTCCGCAAGAGACAGCCCAAGTTTGATAGACTCTGGTCTCCACTACTCCACTATATCTCAAATTGGACAGAGTGAATGGGGGATCGGGGAGGTGAGCAGATGCGTGTTGTGTAAGGTGCTGTAAAATCTAAAAACTAATCATTGGCTCGTCATCTCAGCTAAGGCTGGAAATAGCAAATAAGAACCTTGATAGTGCTGCTGAAGTTCTACATTTTAAATTTTGTTATATTATTATTTGTGTGTATGTGTGTATGTATGTATATGTAGGTATGTATATATGTATAATATATAATATATATATATATATATATATATATATATATATATATATTATAAATTTTTTTATTATTATTATTATTATTTTTAATTTTTTTAAGTCTGTCACATCTGTGAATGTGGAATGTGTTTGGTTGGTTGTTTGAAAACTTAATAAAACTTTAAATTGAAAAGAATGCAGTCCTAGGAATCAGGTCCACAATAAATGCTTGATTTGTTCGTTAATGTCCGTTATTTATGTCCAATTAGCTACTTTCGAATTGTTTACCAAACACCCTAACCAAAGTCTCAAAGCGCGACCACTATAACGTGACGAAATGTCCAAACGTTCCGTTACAGTCAGTAGAACAATGTCAAACGATGTACTGAATCAATCTTTAGAATGTTGTTAACATACATCTTGAATAACGTTCCAACCGGAGAATTAGATCGACTTCAATTGAGAGATGGAACGGAGCTGCCTCTCACGTGAACGCGCGTGTTGAATGCATGGTCACCTCATGGCAGTGATTACTAATTTCTGTCTCCTTCGACCCCCCTTCACATTAGCGTCATCAGACTTAGTTCTATTGACTGTTGACATCTAGTGGAAGCCGTAGGAAGTGAAAACCCATCCATATCTCTCTGTATTTTCAATGAGAGCTTGGTTGAAAATATGGCACCCCCAGAAAAAATCCAAACAGGAAGTGGAACTTCTCAGGTTTTTGCCTGCCATATGAGTTCTGTTAATCTCACAGACATAATTCAAACAGTTTTAGAAACTTTAGAGTGTTTTCTATCCAATACCAATATTAATATGCATATATTAGTAACTGGGACTGAGGAGCAGGCCGTTTACTCTGGGCACCTTTCATCCAAGCTACACAATACTGCCCCTGCAGCCATAAGAAGTTAAAGAAAACCAACCCTCCGTGTTCTATTAGATAGATACCTCTGAATTCACAATATAGCAGAGGTTGAAAATACCATAACACAGGTTATGGTCAATAATATCAAAGGCTACACTGAAATCTAACAGTACAGCTCCCACAATCTTCCTATGGTGAATAAAATATCAAGCATAGACTGTATAATACGGAATATGCATTTTACATTATGAAAAACAGAAATGTGAAAACGTATCACTGTCTCTTTAACAACCATCTGTCATTTGTGTCAGTGCAGTACATGTTGATTGCCCTTCTTTATGAGCATGCTGAAAGTCTGTTGTTAATCGTTTTGCAAGGAAATAGCATTGTATTTGGTCAAACACCATTTTGTCCTACAGTTTGCTACGAGCTGGCAACAAACTGATAGGTCGGCTGTTAGGATCAGTAAAGGTCGCTTTACCATTCTTTGGTAGCAGAATGACTTTGGCCTCCCTCCAGGCCTGAGGACAAACACCTTCCTCGAGGCTCAGATTAAATATAGGACAGATAGGAGTGGCTATAGAGTCAGCCACCATCCTCAGTAACTTTCCATCTAAGTTGTCAGTGCCAGGAGGTTTGTCATTATTGTTTGTTATCAATAATGTTCCACCTCTCCCACACTGACTTTACAAAATTAAAACTTACATTGCTTTTCTTTCATTATTTGTTTTTGTATGCATGAATAGGACTGGAGTTTCATCCCATTGTCATGATCAGTTGAATTTGTTTAGGGCACATAGCCTTTGAGCTTCACGGTTTGTTTGTGTAGTGTTTATTGTTGGCAGACGTGTTGCTGTGCGTTTTGTTGCTGTGCGTTTTGTTGCCAACCTTACTTTGCTAGCTGACAACTTTACTATTATTTTTTTTTCTTTTTAATTACCGTTTATATTTTTWGTTTTTCCATCACAACTTTTTTCCCTCATTCAACATTTTCACTCCGGACGCTTTATCTGGACATGGTTCGTCAGCACTTTCAACAGCCGAAGCTAAGTAGTAACATTAACATGATGTCTTCTAATTGCAGTCGCTGTACTTATAATATACAGGAGAACGGTCGCCTTATGGCGAGGATAGCTGTGCTGCAAGCCCAGCTTCAGACGCAATCGTTAGGCAAGGGTAATTTCAGTGTAGGAAAGGATGAAACAGCGTCTGTGCCACCAGTAAGTACAGATAGTAACGTTAGTATAAATCCCCCCGCACAGTCCCCGCAGCCGGACAACTTTCTCATGGCTTCTGGAGGGAAATGCTGTAGGAATGCTCAACTGGTGTCGCTCATTCAGCCGACAGAAATGTTCAACCGGTTTTCCCCATTAAGTAGCGAGTCGGAGTCTGAGGCCGAGTCTTCTCTTGTCTCTACTCCTCCCGTTACGGGGTCTGAGATGCCGAAGGCTCCCACCATTAGCTCTGACAAATTGAAAACCCTAATCATTGGCGACTCCATTACCCGCAGTATTAGACTTAAAACGAATCACCCAGCGATCATACACTGTTTACCAGGGGGCAGGGACCAGGGGGCAGGGCTACCGACGTTAAGGCTAATCTGAAGATGGTGCTGGCTAAAGCTAAAACTGGCGAGTGTAGAGAGTATAGAGATATTGTTATCCACGTCGGCACCAACGATGTTAGGATGAAACAGTCAGAGGTCACCAAGCGCAACATAGCTTCAGCGTGTAAATCAGCTAGAAAGATGTGTCGGCATCGAGTAATTGTCTCTGGCCCCCTCCCAGTTAGGGGGAGTGACGGGCTCTACAGCAGAGTCTCACAACTCAATCGCTGGTTGAAAACTGTTTTCTGCCCCTCCCAAAAGATAGAATTTGTAGATAATTGGCCCTCTTTCTTCTGGGACTACGCCCACAAACAGGACCAAGCCTGACCTGCTGAGGAGTGACGGACTCCATCCTAGCTGGAGGGGTGCTCTCATCTTATCTACCAACATAGACAGGGCTCTAACTCCTCTAGCTCCACAATGAAATAGGGTGCAGGCAGGCAGCAGGCTGTTAGCAACCTGCCAGCTTAGTGGAGTCTGCCACTAGCATAGTCAGTGTAGTCAGCTCACCATCCCCATTGAGACTGTGTCTGTGCCTCGACCTAGGTTGGGCAAAACTAAACATGGGGTGTTCGCCTTAGCAATCTCATTAGGATAAAGACCTCCTCCATTCCTGCCATTATTGAAAGAGATCGTGATACCTCACATCTCAAAATAGGGTTACTTAATGTTAGATCCCTCACTTCAAAGGCAGTTATAGTCAATGAACTAATCACTGATCATAATCTTGATGTGATTGGCCTGACTGAAACATGGCTTAAGCCTGATGAATTTACTGTGTTAAATGAGGCTCACCTCCTGGTTACACTAGTGACCATATCCCCCGTGCATCCCGCAAAGGCGGAGGTGTTGCTAACATTTACGATAGCAAATTTCAATTTACAAAAAAAAATGACGTTTTCGTCTTTTGAGCTTCTAGTCATGAAATCTATGCGGCCTACTCAATCACTTTTTATAGCTACTGTTTT